>NW_020664522.1:4293685-4402504 GCF_002925995.2 Terrapene triunguis | reverse complement strand
CAGTTAGGAGCAGGGGTCCCAGGAGGGGGCAGTCAGGGGACAAGGAGTAGGGGGGGGGGTTGGGAGTTCTGGGGGCGGGGCTGTCAGGGGGCAGGAGTGGGGAGAGGGATCGGAGCAGTCAGGGGACAGGGAGCAGAGGGGTTTAGATGGGTCGGGAGTTCTGGGGGGGGGCTGTCAGGAGGTGGGGAGTGGTTGGATGGGGCGTGGGAGTCCCAGGGGTCTGTCTGGGGGTGGGGCTGTGGCTAAGGGTTGGAGCAGTCAGGGTACAGGTAGGGGGTAGAGTCCTAGGGGGCCAGTTAGGATGGGGGGAGGGTCTCAGGAAGGGGCAGTCAGGGGACAAGAGGCAGGGAGGCTTAGGTAGGGGGTGGAGTCCTGCGGGGCAGTTAGGGGCAGGGGTCCCAGGAGGGGGCAGTCAGGGGACAAGGAGCGGGAGGAGGGTTGGGGGTTCTGAGGGGGGCGGGAAGTGGGAGGGGCAGGGGCGGGGCTAGGGCAGGATGGGGGCGGGGCTCCTCCCGTTCTCTTTTTTGCTTGCTGAAATATGGTAACCCTAATCTATGGTAGATTGTGAATTTTTGTCCCACCTTGGCGCTGTTTTTATATTCATCACCCATGTATATAGTTGGATGGGAGATGTATTTTGAAGGTCTTTCTTATCTTTTGAGTTGTATATATTATACTTATTATACAGCATAAAAATGCAGAGTCACATCTTTCACCATTACTGAACATTTATAAGGCAGAGTTGGTGTAGTGAGTTTCAGAATAGGGACACACTTTCTTTGTGTAGTTAGTTCCCTGTATCTAACGTAAGAGTTGTGCAGTTTGAAAGCGTATGGTTGCTCTGTGTGTCCTGAAAACCAAAACACTTACACTGGCAATTATAGACTTCCGTGTCAGATAGTTTTTCAACATAACTAAGTTTGACTTTGATATCTGCATTCTAACTGTTGCTGCTAAGGGTTTTTTCCGTTTTCTTCTCTCTTTTTTTTTTTTTGGTGCTACTTCCTGTTTAATGAAAACTTCTGTGCAGCTGTGGAGATGGGGGTGGGGAGAGAAATTTTTGATGTAAACAAAACTTTCCATGGAGAAACAGCAAAATATGTTTTAACAACAACAACAACAACTCCTTGCTTAAAATCAGTGCTAGTGCCTACCTGAATTCCACTCACTGTAGAGTCCCCAGGTTAATCATTCTGTAAGAAGTCAATTTAAAAAGCCAACCAAAGAAATAGGTAACTGTGACTCAATAAGCAACTGAGCAGTATTGTCCTTAGTGAACTATGGTTCACCATGGTGAAATACAGAATGTTTCAGATACTTTCATACATTAACATATGCACAGTTTTGCAAACTCACAATATTCACTGTTTTTCTTAGTGCCCCAACTCCTGGAGGCATGTAATTACATGAGAATCTCAGTTTTCACTTAAAAAAGAAAAAAAAAGTTTCTAACCCTCACAGTTGCAAAGTAAAGCGTGAGAACAAGACTCTAAAGGATCAAAACCCAAATAAAAAGAACCCTAAATTTCTTTATTTACTGTTTTTAAAACTAATTAATTTTAAGTCAGTATCATGATTTTTGAGGAGCTGACTCGTTTTTAAATGCTTAGGGTGGGCAAAAGTGTATACAGGCTACTGCTTGGAGTTTTCAGTGCACATGTGAATGAATTAGACACCGTTTTAAATTGTTAATAAGTCAAAATCTGCCCTCATACCACACTACTAGAATCAAAAGCTGAGATTTTTAAAGCTACCAACTATATTGGGTCACCCAAATCCCATTAAAACTAATGAGGACTGAGTGTCCAGATCCCCTAGGTGATTTAGAATTTGTCCCAGTCTTCACTGTATTTTAAACTGTGCAGCACCTGAGGATCTCAGCAGTGGGGTGCATCGTAAATACAATTATTACAATAAATTTTCTTTTAATTATTCAGTATCAGGGTGAACTATTTTAACTAAGGCCTAGAAAGTTTTACCAGCATAGCTATGGCAGTTAGGAATGGAGGGAGGTGGGGGAAATCACACCCCTAACTAACAGCTCTGCCAGCAAAGCCCCAGTGTAGACGCCGTTATATTGCCAAAAAAAAAAAAAAATCCTTTTGCTGACAGAGATCTTTCCGTTCAGGGAGCTAGTTTAACCTACAAACAGAAAGTGAAAAAAAAAGAAGCTTTTGCTGATATAAACTGTGTTTCCCAAGGAGGGAGGGGTGTGTGGATGTTGCTGGTATAGCTCTACCAGCAAACCTTTTAAGTGCAGAGAAGGCCTAAATTTGATAATGAAGAGGAGTTGAGGTATTAGGTTTCTTTTTCTTCTTCCCTTTTTTTTTTTTTTTGGTCCTAGTTTAGCACAGAGGCCCTGCTTTTACTTGGTATTCAGCAAACAGCTGGTGTAGCTCAGACTCATAGACTTTAATGTCAGAAGGGACCACCATGTTCATCTCCTACACATCATGATCCCCTCCTACACACTGCAGGCCTGCATCATCGCCACTCCGAAGATGACAAAGAAAGCCTCAATTTATACCAGTTGAATTTACTCTGGTTTCAATCAGGGATAACTGCTACCTGTGCATACTATGGCTTCCTTTGTCTAGCCATGAAATTTGTACCAGTGCAGCTACACTCATTGCTAGCCTCTGATGGCTGAATCGGAGCTAAGCCTAAATATAGACAAGGCCTTATGTGTTTCTCTCCTTTATATGCGCCTATAATTGCTGTTATTGCACTATCAATTTAAGAACAGACCTCATTGGTATGTATTCTATTCCATTCGAGAACCCAATAACTTGCTTTACTGTTCTTGGAATATTAGGATTTGGGCTCCCTGCTATTGTTTCAAAATTTTAGGCTATGGTCCTGCAGAAACTTATGCATATGCTTTACTTTTAGTTTGGAAAAGAGAAGACTGAGAGGGGACATGATAGCAGTTTTCAGGTATCTAAAAGGGTATCATAAGGAGGAAGGAGAAAACTTGTTCACCTTAGCCTCTAAGGATAGAACAAGAAGCAATGGGCTTAAATTGCAGCAAGGGAGGTTTAGGTTGGACATTAGGAAAAAGTTCCTAACAGTCAGGGTGGTTAAACACTGGAATAAATTGCCTAGGGAGGTTGTGGAATCTCCATCTCTGGAGATATTTAAGAGTAGGTTAGATAAATGTCTATCAGGGATGGTCTAGACAGTATTTGGTCCTGCCATGAGGGCAGGGGACTGGACTCGATGACCTCTCGAGGTCCCTTCCAGTCCTAGAATCTATGAAAGTCATTCCACTGACTTCTCATTGAAGTCAATGGAATGACTTGCATGCTTACATGTGTGCTTAACTTTAAGTATTTGCTGGACTGGGACCTTATTTTGTTATACATGCTTGAGGAAGCAGGTTAAGGAAATTCCTGCTTCTTTCTGCCTGGTCTACTCACCGGGTATTTGCCCTGATTTCAGTCATTGCTGGCCAGCTATTGCTGTAGCTGTACCAATGCAAACTCCAAGTTTAGACAGGGAAACCAGTATTAACTGTCATTGACATCAGTGTAGTTTACCCCAGTATCAAGTGTTTGGCTCCATTGGTGCAAAATAGTGGCTTTGTCCATGTACACTAAAGTTTTGTTTTAGCATAGTTACACAGGTGGCTGGAATCTCAGGGCAAACCTCAGTTCACTTTTTACCTTTTAGTCGGTTCATTGTAATCAGACTTTCCTGGTCTATTCTAAGTGACAGCAGCATCACACTACTAGTATCTTACTCATATTATTGTCAGGGAAAGAATGACTCACATTACAGCAGTCATTATAGCATGGATGTTATGACTAGCAACCCCAGTTACAGACACAAGGTAGCTACTTGACCTGAAACATATTCATGTGCACTCAATACATAACAACACAAGAGTGTGCTATCAGTTCCTTTTTAATAGCCCTCCTTGGCCTAATCTACACTGTTACTGTTTTACTAACTCCTCCCACCAGTCCAGCTCCACTGGTATGAGCGCTAGTGGAGACAAGGCACCACCAGTTACCAGAATTTTAACCACTGCATCATCTAGAACTGCTCTCAGTAAAATCAGTGATAGATAGCAACACTGGGAAATATTAGGGTAAAATGGCCAGTGTAGACCACAGTTCTAGAGCATATTATCACTGCTGGCCTTTAACCCTGGAAATACAACAATAGAATACGGATAGGCAAATAACATATACCTGCCTATTCTGAAACATCACCTTCTTGTGGCTGCTTAAAGGTTTAACAACTGTATTAGAGAGAATAGTTCCTGACATGACTGAGCAAAGTGTCAGCAGGCCAAGCATGCATGTGTCAGTACTTGAAGTCCACATCAACTGCTCACCAGACTCATAAACAGACATTGTCCAAAAAGAATAGAGCAGCTTTTAAATGTTTGTTAGTATGATCTTATGTTAATTTATTTAAAGAAAAATGAGACAGAAAATAGCTTACAATTTAGAGGGTTTAAATTGGTTTGACCAAATACCATTTTGCTAAGGGTTAATTTGTCTGCAGATATAGCGGTGAGGTTGGGACTATGATTGGTAGAGATAAGTAGTCATGTTACAGGAAACATAGAGGAACGTATTATTTAGCACATACCAGAGATGGCCGATAAAACCTGACTTTGGAGGCTGTTTGGAAAAGCAACGAGAAGATTGACCTACTACGATTATCAATTTTTAAGAGCTTCATGCCCACACCCCCTAACATTTCTTACCTAAACATATGGAGCACACATCTACCTTTATACACTTTTTCATCCTTGAGACCAACTCTTACTCTTTATGATTCTTCACTGGCTTACATGTATTGGGGGATGCACTCAAGTCTGTTTTTTTGTTTTGGTTTTTGCAGGAATTCTAGGCCTTACAAAGTGCCCAGGATTTAGGCCCTAATGCCCAGACCCAACAAAGCATTTAAGCATATGAGTATTCCCACTGGCTTCATGTGCTTCAAATTAAGTATATGCCAAAAAGCTTTGTTAGATTGGGGCCTACATTTTTATGATGAAAAGCATTTCAATATTTGCTATTTGTGCTGTCTGCTTAGTCCCCTCATTCACATATTAATTAATGCTTCAGTTCCCTGACTGAATGACTGAAATGGTTATCAACAGGAGAATATACCAAACAAGTCACTTCCAGTTCAAACTTTTGATCAAGTGACTCTTGCGAACATATCTGCAAATACACTTGCTTTCTAGGTCTGTTCTTGGAAATGAAAATTCACTTGTACAAATGTTAATGGAAAAATCCACACAGAAGGCTGTGAATACCATCCAGGTGACTTTCTGAGTTATATTCAACAAAGGATCGCAAATGGTTTCTACACTGTTTGCCCAGTACTAGTTGCTGTTATCAGTGTGACTGAGAGCTTCTATTTAATTTTAAAAAAGAACATAAGCCCTAGATATTTGCCTATTTAAGAGGAGGAGCTTGTTTTATCCAAGAGCCCTGCTCAGAGGGTACATCTGTGTAGGAATAAGGGAGCTGGAAATGCCTGTAGTAGAAGAGCACCTCCTATGTTGCATCAGGTTTTGTTAATTTTTTTTTCTTTGTGATTAAAGCAAGGGCTGGTGGGGCAAAAGGTGAATAGTTAAGTATTATAAAATCCAGCCTAAGCTTTAAGGGAGACACTCAGCCTTGACTAGGCAAGAGGAAACCATTCTCTGAGCTAGGCGCTCTATTTGTGTCTCAAGCCTGTTTTGGCAAATGCCAGCCTGTTTTCCCCCCTGCCCTTTGGTTTGGTTTGTTTATTTAACTATCCAGCAATTTTCACAATGGCTCCTCTGAAAATATTTCCAGAAGAGGAACCAGAAACCTCAACAGGACCTGCAACACACCTGTGTTCTTCATTAATTCACTTCGGCCAGATTCTAGTCTCAGCTGCATAGGATTCAGCCAGTATCTTGATGTTGCATACAGTGCCATGTGTATAAAGAACGAGGAGTCCTTGTGGCGCCTTAGAGACTAACAAATTTATTTTTAGCCCACAAAAGCTTATGCTCAAATAAATTTGTTAGTCTCTAAGGTGCCACAAGGACTCCTCGTTCTTTTTGCTGATACAGACTAACACGGCTACCACTCTGAAACCAGTGCCATGTGTGACACTATATGCATGTATGCGTAAATGCAGAGGCATCTGAGATTAGCATCTGACTTCATTCTTTAAAGAGAGGTCATATCATTACATCATCTAATTGCATCACACATTTGTCAAAACTCTCTTCTTTATATAGGTCACATTCTCTCTCTCTCCTCCACACTGTAATCAGCGTGTCTGACTGAGCTCCAAAGAAATTAGCTGCTCTTTCCAAACATCGGAATTCCACAAACATCTTAACTTCTGCACTTGGATATTGGATACTGGCAGCATCTGTGGTTGCCAGAAGGATATTACAATATTTCTGGAAACAGGTTTGCTCTTGCTGGCTGAAGCAAATTCAGAAATTGCTTTGGCACAAAGGTGCACCAACAAAAGAGAGGTTGCTTAAGTCCCTCGCCTGATGACTTCCAATAGGTCTTCCTGAAACCACAGCTCTAGGAATTCTTTCTGCCTCAAACCTTCCGATTCAATAACACTTATATAATATCATAATTTGCATGTATAAGTTGTTATGTTGCATGCGAGTCTTACTGTCCTATACTAATACTGTGTGTACCTTAGTTTCCCTGTGTACTGCACCAATACTTAGGTGGTGGGAACTGGGTGTGTGAGACCCTCAGGGCAAGTGAGACTGCCCAGCTATTTGCACCTGAGACCCAGGAGCGGGGTGCGACCAGGTGACACCTTTGGCCCGGGAAGCGAGACAAAGAGAAGGAGGAGGGGCATGAAGGGCGGTGTCGGAGGTCAGGTGGCTGGAGGTTGGCAGTCTGCGTGGGGGGACTGGAAGAGGGGGAATCCAGGGCGTCTGGCCTAGGATTCCCAAGATGGACTTGGCTGAAAGTCACTGATGTCTGCAATAGCAAGCTCTGTTCTACGCTGTGGTCCTGTCGACGAATAGACCTTCTGTTTCACGCTGGCTGAGAGTCATGTCTGACTGCGGAGTTGGGGTGCAGGGCCCTCTGGCTTCCCCAGGAGCCCCGCCTGTGCAAACTTGCTGTGGGAAGCACACAGTGTGAAAAGGGAATGCTGAATGCTCTGAGGTCAGACCCAGGAAGGTTGAAGCTGTGTAAGCTTCTTGCCCTGGAGACATTATGTTCAGAGAGAGGAGGCATGCTCCCCCAGAGTCCTGACTGTCTTCGTATGGAGTATTTCCAGAGCATCACTCGGTGACTCTGTGACAACAGGTATCAGTGGTGGGATCAAACTGCACCCCGTGGACAGAGCATCCTGCAGTAAGTGACTGGGGAGCAGTAAAACAAAGGGGGATTAGTGAGAGACAGGCGTGCTGGAGGGTCCGAGAGGTGCGGTTCCAGGAGGCGGAGGAGCCTATGGCTTAACCCCCAAGTGAGAGTGGACCCCCAAGAAGGGCTGTCGCACTGAAGGGGTTCCTCCCAGGGATCATGGGGAGCTGAGAGAGCACAGGCCTGTGAGTCTGTGACCCCTTGGGAACAGCATGGAGATGACCTATAACCATCTCCTTAAGAAGGACATTGTAGAGCTGTGCAGAGAGAGAGAGCGGGGCTGTGCATTGGAAGATTTACCAAGGCACAGCTGATTGCTCGGTTGGAAGAGAATGATCGCTCTAAGGAGCCAATTCCTGACCAACCTGGGGCTGCGAGAGAGGCTGGGAACAGCCAGGCAGCCTCAGGGGTCATCCCAGCCACCAACCCAACCGGGGATGTGGGAGGGGATGAAAGAAGCCAGGCAGTCCCAGGATCCACCTACCCGACCAGCAGGGGATCTTCCCGACCGAGTTCCCCATTGGTGGAGCTGAGATGGTTGGAGTTGGAAATGGAATTGAAACTGAAAGAGCTGGAGGATCGTGAGAAGGAACGGCAGGAACAGGAGGACCGTGAGAGACAGAGGCAGCATGAACTGGCGATGGCGGAGCTGAGAAGCAGAGAGACCCCTACCATGGTGAGTGGGGGTGGGCCGCAGGGAACTCCAATATAAAAGTGCTGCTTCAGTTTAAGGAAGGGGATGATATAGATGCCTTCCTCACTGCCTTTGAGAAGGCCTGCAATGTGCACCAGATTGACCCTGCAGACAGACTTCGGCAGCTCACCCCCTTACTGGGTCCCAAAGCCATAGAGATGTTCAGCCAGATGGATGAGGTGGAAGCAGGGGACTATGAACTGTTCAAACAAGCCCTGCTGCGCAAGTTTGAGCAGACCCCCGAGGTATACAGGAAAAGGTTCTGGAGTGTGCAGAAGACCCAGGGGATGACCTATCTGGAACTGGTCACGCTGATGGCGGAATACACCCGCAAGTGGGTGAATGGGGCCAGGGCCCAGACCAAGGAGGATGTGATTGAATTGATGGGGCTGGAGCAACTATATGAACTCTGTCCCCTTGACCTGAGGATGTGGCTGGTGGACAAGAGGCCAAAGGACCTGCGCCACTCAGGGCTGCTGGCTGACGAGTTTGTAGACAGCAGGTCGGGATATGGAATGGAATCCCAGGGGGACAGGCCCACATCAGTACAGAAGGGAGGTCACACAGGGGCTTCCCTGAAGGGAGTATTGGATAAATCCCTCCCGAGAGGCACAGCCAATACCAGAGCTGACCGACCGGCCCCGGGGACCAACGGGACCGGAGGTGTAATTAGTATGGGCAGAGGGGCCACAGGTGGGCCCAGTGCCAAAAGCTCTGGGACAGGATGAGCAAACCGAGCCCTCAAAAGGTTAACTGGGTTGGAGCCCAGCCGGAGGAGGGGCTGGTGCCCCAGGCAGGAGGGGCTGGCAGTTTAGCAATGGCCCAAGAGGGAGGAATCTCCCAAGCCAGCTCCTCGGGGAGGCTTGATGCTCCGTGTGACGTTGAACTCCATATGATTTTATGAAAATATGCTAATGAGTGTGAATATAATGTAACTGAAATATGCTTCATGCAAAAGGTCTCTTGTAAGGTATTATTACAAAGCTTATAATCTACTGAGTGTGATCATCCTATTTGTATAAATGTATCATTCTTGTATCTAAAACTAGAAATATAAAATATAACTCTAAGGTCCAACTTGAATCAGTGTCACTCAAAGCACTTTACAAATATGAATGAAGTAAGCTTCACAACAGTTCTTTGAGCTAGGACAGTATTGTTATCCCCATTATGCAGATGAGAAAAATGAGGCACAGAAAGGGCTTGACTTTTAATAGTTCTCAGCATGTACATTTCTCATAGAGATCTATGGGAGCTGCAAGTGTTCTGCAGTACTGAAAAAAATCAGACTTTTTAGGACTTTCTATAGACAAAGTGGGAGAACACAAACTATGAAGAGTCATTGTAACTAATACAATGTTAAACACACATTGTATACAGGGACTCATGTTCAATTCCATGTCAGCTGGCTGTAGTTATCCCAAAGGTCCACACACAACCAGATGAAATGGAGTTGAACGTGAAAGCCCCTGTTCATACTGAGTGCTAAATCATGCACCTAATAGCTAGCTGAAATTGGTGCTTTGGCTGGACCACCGATGTGTCAGTAGGTCTTATCACACATATTGTGGGCACAAGGAACAAGATTCTTTTCCTCACACTTAAAACTATATGGAACAGAGAAGGAGGCGCAATTTTTCCAGTCCCTGTTTTTTTTTAAATGTATTATTGGTCAGAGAGACAATAAAGAGCCTGTTTACTAGACCGGCATGTTAAAAAATGGCCAATGGTTTGGAAAACAATGAGCATCCATTAAAGAGTAAAGTAACTTGATTCCATCTTGTTGGGGTTACTAGGCCTGCCTTAGCCAGAGTTCTTCCATGTTTAAACTCTGTCCTTCCATGTTTAACTCTAATCGACCTCAAGAGCCAAGGACAGGAATTGGAATGTGTAAATAGCCAGTTACCAATTACGACCTTGCTCATACTAGGTACCAAGCAATAATGATGAGGTTTGCATGTTTTTAGCTGGAGAAGCGGTAATAAACTAAGGGTAAACAGAACCAAATAACTGTTTAGAGGAATGTTACTAACAAGCTAGATTTATAGCCCTAGAATGATTTAACGGCTTAAATGTATAAACATGCCTTCGGTAGAGAGGGGAGGGGGAGTGTGCGGGGGGGGTGGTAGAGGGGGAGAGGGGGGGGCTTAGTTGTAAAGTATAAGAGGAAAGAAACTGTTTTTGCTGGTGTGCTCGATTTGAGACTTGCCTGTCTCCTTGCACCACTTTGAGATCTCAAATAAACTTTGATTGTTTCTCCACCCCGGTATGTTTATTGGCACGAAGCACGCCGGGCAACGAACCCCGCTGTTGCTGTCCTCGGGCCTCTGTGCCTGCAACAATCTGGTCAAATACAGTATCATTTTTCCATCAGGAAACAAGTTATTAAAGTAGGCCTTCTCTTTCTCTACCAGTGTCAATCATAAAAACTCTAGTAACCGAAGTGGGGAGAAAAAATAAGCAATTGATAATGGTTAGGTGGCTGGTGTGCTCTGACTGCTGCTTATTACATTATGCTGTGGAGTTGTACCCATGTCAGTCCCAGGATATCAGAGGGACAAGGTGAGTGAGGGAATATCAGAGTACCTTTCCCAGACCTGAAGAAGAGCTCTCTGTGACTCAAAACCTTGTCTCTCTCACCAACAGAAGTTAGTCCAGTAAAAGATATTCTCTCACCCACCTTGTCTCGCTTATTACACTAATCATAACAGTCTCATTGTTACCCGTATGCTCCCCAACCTGTGTGTTTTACCCACCTGTTGCTTCATCTTATATTTAGATGATAAAATCTGTGGAATAGGGATAGTCTCTGAGTGTGTACACAGTAACATACTAGGGCCTTGATCCTGAACTATCACATGCTACTGCAATATAAATAAATAATAAAGTTGAACCAAGGTATTTGGGACCTTTGACTCTCATACTAAAATTTAGTAGTGCATGCTATCACCCCTCATATATATTTATAGCAATAGCAATCTTACATTGTTAGAGCACATTTCATCCTGAGAGATCCCAAAGCAATTTTTTAGAATGTATACAGTACACACGGATTGTTTGCCCACTGCTGAAATGCAACCCCCAATTGGGGTGAAATGCAGCAGCTGCTAAGGCCTTGTCTACATGACAAATACTTTGCTAGTATAGCTGTTGTGGTACAGCTATACCAGCAGAGCCCCCTAGTGTAGATGCAGCAAATACCAACAAGGAGTTTTTCTGTTGACATAGCAACACCACTTCTCAAAACAATTTTAGTCATGCTCAAAGAAGCACTCTTCTGCCAGCATAGCTGCACCTACCCTGGGGTTTTGTCATCAGAGCTATGTCGCTAGGGTTTTTCATATCCCTGACTGATATAGCTATGCCAACAAAGCTTTGTAGAGTAGACCTGGGCTAACAGTGCACTGCAACACTGCAGACCAATCCAGAACAGAAACTGAAGAAGAATGATAGCTCAATGTGGATGTGCAGCGAGAATTTTAGGCAGGGAGAATGTAGTTACCTGACCACTGGCACAGTATGGACTCAGAGTGGTAGCTACTGAATCACTGACTGTTCTGTTCTGCACACTCTCAAACAATCCAGTTCCCATGCTGCTGTGAAATAAAAGAAAGTAAACACTGTTGACAGGCCTTTGAATTAGCAAATACAATGGCTCTTCCACTGATCACGAAGCCCCTCATCCAAGTCCTCCAAAGTAAAGATAGGGAAGGATGATTTCCCCTTCTTCAGACCATTTAGCAGCCCACTTTCAAACCCAGGGGTGATCAGACCCCATGTCAGCAGATAATACTCAGTGGTCTATTCGGCCTTTGAAAGGTACGTGGCTCTCCAGTTAACTGTAATGGGAATTATGCACAGGTACTGAGAGGGGGCATATACCTCTAACTCTCTGTGCTGTATACCAGCACTACAAAGAGAGACTCTTATAAATCCAGCTTTAACCAGAGAACCTGTGGGAAAGCTATACTAAAAACCAAAACAAACAAAACAGGTAAGTCAGAGCTGACCTATAACAATGGCCAGCTCCACCAAGCTGGAATTTCTGGTTAGTTGAAATACAATAAGATTTGATTTTCTATGGTGCCTTTCAGACCGGTATCCTAAAGAACTTTGCCAAGAAATGAGATGTGATATGACAACAGAGGTAATACTGGGGTTGAAAACATTCTCTGCATTCATTGTGTATTTGTATTTTTACATAATTTCCTGCTCCTGCCTCCTTTGTGGGGCAAAGAGGTTCAAACACAATGGAAATGTCCATTCTAATTCTTCTCGCATTACACTGGAGAAAATCAAATCTGGGATATCGCCACTGAGTCAGTGGGGTTACACCACTGTAAAACATGTATACATGAGAACAGAATCAGGCCTACCATGTTAGTACTCTGCAGGGAATTGGGCCATGTGAAGCTTTTTGCTGGGGGAACTCCTCAACCCCTTGTGTGGCTCTATGCAGCAATGTGAAGGGGAATTTATGGGTACCCCTGTCACTACCCTGGCCCATTGCCAAACACAATACAGATCTACTGGCCCAGAATGCCGTGGGAGAGCTGTTCTGTGGGTGCCGTGTACCTCTTGGATAAGGGGAGAACTCTGCACTTATTACCAATACATTTCTCTCCTGCAAAGCCCTTTCACTCTGGCCTTTGACTCCCTTTGTGAAAGGACCACAGTTTCACCTTCAGAAATGCTCACTTGAAGCTGTCCATGATTTTAAAAGGTGGGGCCTTGAGCAGACCAAAGGTATTGGTGCTAGGCCCCAAGATATAATTGTGGGTCTGTGGAAGGTTGCCTTAACCATGTCAAAGAGTTTCTGACCCAAAAAAGGAGACAAGGAGTTTCAATTACAATACTCTGAATTCCCCAAACCACCTCTACATTCCACAGCTGTATTACAAATTAAAAGTGTAATTGATGCTGCTATTATTTATCTGTACTGTGATAGCACCTACACAGCCCAGTAAGGAATTCAAGCCCCATTATATGTACAGCTTCTAGCACATTTAACAAGGAGATGGCCCCTGCTGCAAAGAACTTTCAATCATCTCTGTTTCTTTTTGACTGAAGAACACAGACAGATTCTGCTGTCCACTACACTGGTGTGAATCAGGAGTAACTCCGCTGTGGTCAGTGATGTTACACTGACTGGTGTGAGGTCAGAATCAAGTTGATAGTCTTTCCCCATCTATTCTATGTGTTGAAAGAGAACTGAAAAGGCAGAGAACTCAGAAGTCAAAGCTCTCAAGATGTGTACTGGTAATACTGAAATAACATTCACAGTAATTGGCAGGGCATATAACAACAAATTTGAAATCAATTTTGGCAAGCATATCACAGTATCTATGGTTGCTTTGGTCTCCTAGGCTTGTGAAGAGCTATTAAAATTCAAATGAAATCAAGGGCCACGGTAATTATTCTAGTTAATTAAAAAAAAAAAAGGATCCTCACTATTTTGTTAATTGCCTGCACAGAACTCAGCTTGATGGGTAACATGGAGTATTGCCCTCAACACCTCCAAACACTAGGGATGAAATCCTGACCCTATTGGAGATACAATGGAAGTCTTGCCATTAACTTCAATGGATCTTGGATTTCACCCTAGAATTTTATTATATTTAACCACTCACTTCACATTAAAAAACAAAACAGCTTTTTAAATAGGCTTTGGAGTTTACTGGGAAATCCAAGCAACATGGAAATTTCATTTCCTGCCTGAAGCAGCAAAACATGGAGCCAGTTAATTCTGATTTTCCTGCTATTTCAGAGCTCATTATAAACTAAATAAAACATGTTTTGTTTGAACTATGCAGTTCTTTTTTTGAATGTCTAAAATTTAAAAATTGCCATTGTCAATACAGTTGCATATTATATTCCTAGGGGTCCCTCTAGTGGCTAAGGCAGCAGGCTAATTTAGCATAGCCAAGTAGACCATAGAGTGCGCTGCAGGTGGGTTTACGATCTTCTGTCTCATTGCGTTTTCACACAGAGAGAAGGTGCTGAGGTTTTTCTCAGAGTAGGACATGAATGAATAAATTCTTAGCACTTAGTTTCCTGTCTCCCGAATGAGTCAAAAGAGTAGGCAAAAATCTCAGAATCACTTCTCTATAAGGGGTCTAGAGTCATCTTTTGTTAAAAGTTGGTAACAATATTTTCTAACATAATTTGAACCTTCTGATTTCGAAAATAGTTGTTACCAAGCTGAATTTTGATGTTTAGATCCTCAAACTTGCAAACAAATATGGCCACCAAAATTCACCAGAAATGTTTAACATATCAACAGCGTGTGTGTGAATTTGTCAGCATCAAACTGTTTGGCATAATTCCTTTTCAGTCTATTAAGAACAGAAAATGAGAACACATCATTGTTTTACCACCTATTGCACCCTAATATTCAACTTCTTATGGCATTTAGTCATCCATGCATCAAAATATTAGAAATAAGTTATCATAACACCTAGCTTTCTCCTTTTCTTGCATACTTAGTATTTGTTTTATGGTACATAATGCTTTGTAATTAGAATAGAATTAACGTAGAAGTAATGGGGATACAAAAAGAGAGCGCAACAGTAGTTAGATGAGACAGGGATTTAGGACACTTATATTGGTTAGAGTTGTAGCTAAACCATGGAACTGGTAGTAAGTCTCAAGAGAGCCACACCAACTTCCTACAGTCTCTGCATTATTTGCCCAGAATCAAGTAAAGAAGATGTGAGTAAAGCAGGTGAACAAGGATTGCTCAGAGTAAGGGAGGCAATGGTCACCGGAAAAAAACAGCAAGTCGTCAAATACAGAGAAGCCATTGACAGAATTGGGCCTTCTTTCATTCAGTACTGACAGTATCAATTGTGTGGCACAGAAATTGCTATGCCCAATACACTAACAAAGGCAAAATGCATAGGTAAACATCTGTAACTGATGTCTCATGTGTGGCAAGCTGTAGTGTCTTTATTGGGATCACCAGTGTCCATAATGCAAGACAGTACAGTACTGTGAAAACTATGGACTGGAGATGATGCATGTTTTGTGAAGAAGTGCATCCTAAACAGAGACTCATCTCTATAACTACAGTCAACATGAGTTAACCGTTAATGAAGGCAACTGTATTGGACCACAAAATGAGTGCTTGTGTATCTGGAGTAAATAACCTCATAGCTGCTGAAGGCAAGTATCACCTGATTTGTTACATCCTGTTCATAGCCCTGGCATGTCTGGGCTTGCTGCATCAGTTATAAATGTAAAATAATTGCTTGAGCCCCAGCACCTCTTTCATTACAAATTAAGCCCTGCACGTTCCTCCACCTGCTGTATGAAGGGCAGTCTCTTCTTGAGTACAATGGGATGAAGAGAACTTTGAGAAACAAGAATCCATGAAATTCAATGTGTTTAGTATGGCTATATATGGTGTGAGCGGTGCAAAGGAATGGCCATCAAAGCATATTGGTCTTGAGTGCACCTTCCATTAGCCAACAAAGTCAAAACTACTTGTTTAACTTTTAACTTTCCATAAGGGTGATCTAAAAAGACAACAGCCAGCAGCACACAGCGTTCCTGATGCAATTGACACAATCATACCAGCCAATGTAAGAAATAATAGAGCAGAACCAGTATTCAAGGACTGTGTTTGCAGAGAGTGGAACTCTGAATCTGAAGAAAACTGCGAAGCTGCAGTGCAGGTAAGAGTTTCTGATATGGCCTTTATCGTTAAACATCAAAATGAGAACCCAAAATGTGGATGGCCACATTTCAACCAATTGCACGTGACAACAGAACCAGAAATAACTACCATTGGATACTTGCCAATCATTCAAACCCCTGCCCACGAGCTGTACACCCTCAATACTCTTGCTTGGGCAGAAATATGTGGTTCTAATATTGGCGAAGCTCTGATGAAACTAAAAGGGGCCACATCACAGTAGAGGGAGTGGCTTATTCCATAATAAGGCTCCATATCTCAATGAACTTTCAGAAATGTCTAGGCCAGCACACACAGGCTTCAGGGCTAGCAGATGCCTGTACTGAAAGTGGAGCTCATGGACCAAACCCAACAGAACAAGATATGAATGGCCAATCATATGCCAGGGTGATGCAGATCCACAAACTGACATTTCAAGCACCGTGGAGCCCACTTCTTCTACAACTCTTGGACTTTATAGCAGCGTATGATCAAGAGCTCAAAGTGGATATCATCAAAGCTGACCAGTCACATTCTTATGGTGAGCTCACTTCAGTTCATACCTCACAAAGATTTTGAAATCTCACCTCCACGTTTGTGAACAGGAAAGGTGAAGGTCATGTGAACCTCAGGTTTTGGTGGCAGTACATGGAAGAGTAGCCCTACAGCTCATGTTCAACCGTGTCCAGAGAGAAGGAAATTGGGAGTTGCATCGCTTCACCTTCAAGTGTCTGCTGCCAATCTTCATAAGCCATGATCACACAAACTCTGCAAGGTGGGGTGCCATCTACAATTGCAGAAATGCATCCGTTTCCATCTGAAGTGCTCAAGGAGTTCCAGCAAGAAAACTTTGTTGTCAAGAGCTCATGTCTGAAATTCAACTAAATGCATTAAACTTTAGAATGCCTCGTTTAATTATTCTAATGATTGTTATCTGAGGGAAAGGGATGTACGTTTCATACCCTATTACATTGGCAGGTTTGTTGTGCCAATATGTGAGCACAGCAAAGCATAATCCACAATCAGAACTATGACGGGTATAATAGGCAAATCATGCTTTTCTTCAAACATAGGAGACCCAATCCTTGGTCCTGCTGCTGTTGCAAAATGCTCTCCTGTGTGCAGCAAAATGACCTGAAACTTTCCTTAAAAGTTCAGCTGATGATTCCCCTATTATGAGGGGAAACCTCAGCTGCCATGAAGCTGGTGTGTTCAGCTACATGCCATCCCCTCCCAACTCCCCCTAGACAGAGAGTACATTGGGGCTGAAGGGCACATTCCTTTCAGAAGCAATTCTCTAGTTTAAGTGACTACTATGATGTACAGTAACCAAGCTCTTAAAGTGACTAGTGATTTCACCTGTCTCCACTTTTGGGAGCCCAGGTTGAGACATGTTAAAGCTTTCTTCTAGGTGCCTTAAACAGGGGCCCCCAAAGTGGAAGAACACAAAATCTCTAGGCATTTTTGAAAAAAAAAAATCAGTATCTTCAAAGTTGCATAACACAATTTAGTTCAGCTCTTAGGGCTTGTCTAGATGGTGAGTTAGTGCGTGGCAAGCGAGGGTGTAAATTTACAGCAAGCCACATGGACCCTGGAACCATGCACTAAGAGAGCTCTAGTACACTTTGATCTACTCTACATTTGAAATGGGAGTAGAACAAAGTGCACACGGACCTTTTAGTGAGCAGCATGCTAGTGCCCTGTAGGTTTACACCCCAGTTTGCTGTGTACTAATTTGCTATCTAGACAAACTGTTAGAGCACAGCTGTAAATGACTGTTTTTCCCCCCACTAATCCCTTGGTTGGTTGGTTGTTTAAAGCAAGTTTTACTGTAGTTATAACAGAAAAAAAAAATAACTTATTATGACATAATGGAATTCAACACGATTCTGGATATGGGAATTTAAACATTAACAGAAACATGATTACAGTCAAAATAGTCAGTGGAAGGAAAACAGACAAGCGCGCGCACACATACATCCACACACACACACACACACACACACACAAAATTTTAAAGCAATCCAGAAGACTTATGCAGGCCCCCATGAGACAAACAAAACCTGCTGTTCTCCTCAACAGACAGGGTGTGGATGTCTTCCTGCTTTCATATTAATTTGTGACCTGGTCTGACACAGGGGAATACATTCTCCAAAATTACTCCCTCTTGCCCCGCCCAAATAAAGGAAAGGAATCCAGTCTGGCAGAGGCAAGACAGGTGAATTTAGAGCCTAAGGAGAATAGCAAGATCTGTATCAAGGACTGGGGATTTAGGACATAAATTATCTTAACCCTGGAAGGCCTGAAGCCCAACAAATCAAAAAAAGTACAAACCATGGCAGTTAATGCCATCTCAGAAGGCAGAAAACAATTGAGGGGATGCGTCATAGAAAACAGCCACCTGAAAGAGTTCAACGTTCACACCAAGCTTTATTGGGCCAGATCCTTCTCAGCTGGTATAAATTGGCATAACTCCATAGAAGTCAATGGAGCTATGCTGATTTGCACCAACTGAGGATCTGGCCCTAGGTATCCAACAACCCCATTCAGAAAGCTGCTTAAGGAGGCAGCAGCAGCATTGTGACACTGAAAGGAAGGATTTTGGTGCAACATATAATCTGTTGGTAGTAAAAGAAATGCAAACTAACCAGCCGTAGTATTGCATTTATGTAGGGAAGCTCTATGCATTGCTTATTGAAGTTACTTATCTTCAGGGAGATTCAGGAGAGTTTCTGCAGCTTGAAGAGGTTTTGACTGGGAATCTAATGATCAGAGTTAAGAGAGGACTTGGATTGTGCATCTGTGCCCTGGGGAGGGTGTACCAGGGTTTCTGCAGCTGAGGAGAGGCCCATGTAGGGCACTTGGTTCTTGGCAAGGACATTCAGAGAGTTAACTAGCTTCACTGATACAGTAACTCCTCACTTAACATTGTAGGTGTGTTCCTGAAAAATGCGACTTTAAGCAAAATGATGTTAAGCAAATCCAATTTCCCCATAAGAATTAATGTAAATGGGGCGGGAGGGTTAGGTTCCAGGGATTTTTTTTTTTTTTGGCCAGACAAAAGGCATTATATCTCTTTTAAACAAGCAATTTAATACAGGTATACATTTTAAACAATTTTAAAGAAACAATTTAATACTACAATCATCATTGCTGAGTATGAAGCTTGGTTGAGGTGGTGGAGTCAGACAGTGGAAGAGGATGGATTGTCTGGCTGCTCCTTTTGCTGTTCTTGAAAGCACAGGCACCGACTTTGCCGGGGGTGGGGGGCTCAACCCTCGGCCTGTCCACTCCACCCCTTCCCCCAAGCCCCCACCCTTAACCCGCCTCTTCTCCCCTACCCGCTCCACCGCCGCCTCCTTTACTCCGCACGCTGCATCCTCGCTTCTCCTCCCTCCCCCCAGCCTCCTGCCCGTGGCAATCAGTGGGTTTGTGGCGTTCAGGAGGCTGGGGGGAGAAGCGAGGATGCGGCGCGCAGCCTCCCCCTCCCTCCCCAGCCTCCTGAATGCCGCAAGACAGTTGATTGCCGTGGGCAGGAGGTGGGGGGAACGGGGAAGGCGCTGATCCGTGGGCGGGCGGGAGGCGCTGGAGGGCTGCCAGCCGTGGACAAAGCAGGCGGCCAAACAACGTTATAGGGGAGCATTGCACAACTTTAAATGAGCATGTTCTGTAATGGAGCAGGGACATAACATCAAAACAACGTTAAGCAAGAGGACGTTAAGTGGGAAGTTACTGTACATTAATTCCACATCCACTCTGGTGCATTTAGTTGAACACATCACCTAGAAAATGTATAAATATTTAAAGTGTGATCCTTTTAGATGTCAGATTCTAATGGTCATTTACCCCTTACTGATGCAGAGACATTCATATCTACTATTTGCATACACATTTGCTTGACTCGGCTCCTATTCATTCCCTGAGTACAGCGATTGGTTTCAGCAGGTGCTGCTGCTGTTTTCTTTTACTTTTATAGGTTTAATAGGAAGGGTGCACCAGCTAAACCAGAAACCTCTCCTTTCACAATAGGAAAAGGAAGCAGCATTCAATGCCTTTTAACCTGACACACTGCATAGCAACTTCAATAGTGCAGGTGGCCAGTCATGCCCATTGCAAAGGATAACCAGCAGGTAAGTTCATTTATAATATATAAATTATCACATGCACAATAAGCCTTGTGCAGACTCTGCAGAAGTCGTTCAGATTGTTAAATGAATTCACCTCTGGCCTTTAAAACTTTTCCTTTTCTGGAAAAGGAATGGAGGTTCCTTCTTATTACCCCTCGTGGCAAGCCTTTGAAAGTGACATTGGTGCTCAAGTTGAGGAGGAAACCAATGACATGCTCCATTGTCTCTTCTCTTTTCTTGCTCTACCGGGCAGTAGCGAGTAGAGAAGATATAGAATATCCACTACTACCCTCCTCTCCATTTGAGCACTGGGTGTGTGTGTGACAGTACTTCCTGGGAATATTTCTGGGACATAAGTTTTTACAGGTATAATGTTCTTTGTCTATGCACTGAATGCAGGGTTATATTCATCACTGTTTGGTTCAGCCATTGAAACAAACATGTCTGCTTCAGTGTTGTTGTTATATTAATTAAGGATTGTTTACTATGATTGTTTGAGCTGCTTTAGACCTCTACAGAAGTCTACTATTGCACTCCCCACTGCATATGTGAACTCTATATTAGACGTGGGTCAAAATCAAAATCCAGGATCTGAACATCTCCAAATTTATCTTTGTAATGGGACAAATCGAAACTCTGGATGGGGCCCACCTCTTCTCCAGGGCCCAGATTCTGTGCTGTGATGCAGCTGCTTTGTGCAGGCAGTGTGGTACAACACACCTCTAAAGCCAGTTTACCTGGCCATGAGAAAATCCCCCTATTGCAGAGAGAATCCAACGAATCCAAACAAAAATTTTCTAGACTATACACTGTGGCTGTTTACTGTACTTTTAAATGCTCCTGAAATCATGGAAATTAAGAAGTGATAGACTTGCATGGCAATTTCATATTTGATAATAGTAAGCATTTTAGGTTAGGTATATTTTTAATTTTATGTACACTGAAATCAAAAATAAATGTAGATGGAACATACAATGTATCAGTAATAATTAATATACCAGTAATAATAAAACTTTGCATTTCTACAGCTCTATTCTAACTTTGCCCTTCCATTGCTAACATTCCAGGACCCAAGAATGTTTTGCAAAAATTATTAAGTGATAAGCTTCACAAAAATTTTGTGATGGGTGAAGCATGACTTTTCACACTTTTCTAGATTTTGCATTACATAATTCATAAAAGTCACTTTTTCTTATCTGAATATTTTTCAAGAAAGGGGGGCAGGTTATCAGCTATGTAAATTGCTGAAGTTAAGGGACAAATAACAATTTACATCCTTTATTCCCACCATGCTGTCATGGTTATAGGGCAAGCAGTGCCTTATACCCCTTTACAATCCCTTATGAGTGCATTGCTCAGGTGACAGGTTTTGCTACCTTCATCCCTGGGTCCCCCATGTGTCTATCACTCCTAGAAAGGATCCTGGAATGGCAGCCTCCCCAATTCCAGCCACATTAACATGACAGACCCAAATGAATCAGGCACCTGCAAGTAACTTCTCTCTGGGTGCATGTGATCAACAGCTGATCAAAGGGTCTCAGAACAGCTCCTTCTAAACAAAGGTATTGTCTATACACTCAGAGGTATATGTCAAGCATAGAAAAGGGTTAAAAACCACAAAAGTTCCATGCCTGGGTCTTGCCTATACCGTATTACTTCCCTCAAACCTTAGGCAAACTTAACTGCCTTGGACACATCCCACAGGGCCTCTGCTTCAATCTGACTGCCCTGCTGTATTCTCTGCCTCTCTGAGTCTTTCTGTCAGTGTCTCACCTCCAGTAGCTGGTGGCAACTCCCTTCTTCCTTTCTCTCAGAGGTGCTTTTAACTGCTGACAATCTTTTTGATCTCTAGACTCTGGTCTTGGCAAAATGGCTGTGTAACTTTTGGTGCCTGGAAAGAGCAACTTCTCAATTAATAGTACAGCCATTGTTCCCCTAGCTCGCTTGAAATTGTTTACCCAGGGAGGTCTCATCTCTGACCATTGTTCATTTCCGGCTTGCTTCTTAACCGCCCCTTTTAATTCCACCTTCCAGCAGTCAGACAGAAAATGTCAAGCTCGTAAACTGAGGTACATGTACTATTCATAAAAAATAACAACAGCTATCCCTCTCATTCTCCACAAACAGATTGACTGTCTGTTGTGAGGGTGAATATTTCTCCGCTTTCCGACTGCATAATCAAGCATATTTCGGTATAACTGAAGCTCTACCAGCGTCCCTACTCTCTCATCTCCCTGCCTGCACAATGCCAAACCACTGCCACAGAGGAGATGGCTTAGTTGAAATATTTTGACCCCCTGAAATCAGAAGTTCAAGTGGCAGCAGGGTCAACTTAACCTTTCTTTCCTCTAAAAGCAGCAAAGAGTCCTGTGGCACCTTATAGACTAACAGACGTATTGGAGCATGAGCTTTCGTGGGTGAATACCTACTTCGTCGAATGCATGAGACATGCATCCGACGAAGTGGGTATTCACCCAAGAAAGCTCATGCTCCAATACGTCTGTTAGTCTATAAAGTGCCACAGGACTCTTTGCTGCTTTTACAGATCCAGACTAACACGGCTACCCCTCTGATACTTTCTTTCCTCTGTAAGGATAATGCTAGTATTAAGTTACTGCCATCTTCAAAGGCAGAAAACAATTGATGGGTTTTGTTATGGAAAACAGCTACTTGAAAGAGTTCAGAGATCATACCAAGCTTTACTGGGCCAGATTCTCCTCAGCTAGTGTAAATTGACATATCTCCATGGAATTCAATGGAGCTTTGGTGATTGGCACCAAGTGAGGACAGGTGGGTGTATTCGGGATTAGACTAATGCACAGTTTCCATTTTTTCTGCATGAACATTAAGACTCCACAGAACTACTTGTAGCAGCAGGGATCTAAACTTGTATCCTTGGCCAAAAAAAAAAAACAAAATCCTTCTCGTCATTTTTCCACAATGTGCTATGTACTGCTTGCCTGCCTAACAGCTTGTCTGTACTGGGAATATTTGTACCACTATTGCACCACTGCAACTCCCCAGTATTGTTGCAATGCAATATGGGGCTTGCACTGGTGCAGCACATCTACAGTGGGCATTGCAGCTGTGTAGCTACAATCGTACAAATATTCCCAAAGCAAATATCTCCCACACTCCACCCAAGAAACGGATGCATTTCTTTCCCGAAGCTGGGTGTGTGGATTATATAATCAATTTTCTGCCAGGTTTCACCCATGGAAACTAGACCTGTGCATCCCCCCTAGTAAAAAGTGCTCCCCATAATTGGTCACCATGGCACAAGATGTCCACCACATCATCTCCGTGGGCAGGCCAGGAGCCAGCTAACACAGCCCAGAAAGTGGGCAACTTGGGCTGTAGAGGGAACATAGCCAGGCTACCCAGGAAACATGCTGCTTCAAGTGTATCATCTGGGCAGTCCCTACTGGCAGCCTCTACCGCAGCCCAGCCATACATTTAAGCACACACACCCCTCCGTGGAACCCCTGAATTGTACGAATAATAAAAAAACAAAAAAAAAACCCCTGCCAACCTCTCACCAGGGGCGAAATCTTCTGTTGCACACAGCTGGTTTTCACCCATTGCAGATGTGGGTGATTCTAGCCCAGTTTGTAAAACACTTCAGTGGGTTTTGGATCAGGCCTTAAGGGATGACAGATTCTAAATAGGTACTTTCCTCCCTCACACCCAAAAAATCCCACCCTCAATAAAACCCAGTTAAAGGTTGCTGGCATGAGAAACCCAGTGAGGCTAGCCCTTTAAAGCAAAGAAATGTCAAATTAGGGGAAACTTCTGTAACATTCCTTCACCCTCACACATCACCTTACTCAGTTCCTCTAAGTCACACTACCACAGAACCTGCATTCTGACCATAGCGTTAGTCAGGATATGGGTGCACTGGTGAATTGGACAGTGTGTTGGGTGGACATGGGCACAGTATGAGGTCAACTATAAGGCTTTACAGTGCTTGCAGTATGGTGTTAGAGGAATTTGGTGAGTCCTTGCATGACTTCCTCTGCCAGAACAGGACCTCTAGTCTGCTCTGGGGAAGTCCTGATCCGACACACGAAAGAATGATCAGTAGACCAGCACTGTAAGAGTGGAGGAGAAACATGTTCCCCAATTCCAGGGGACATTAATAATAGTGGTATTTAAGATGGATGTTGTGACTAGGGGTAAAAGGTGATTCTCAGACCAGTTCTCTCCCTCTGTTCCCCAAATATTTAAGCAACCATCTGTACCCCCAAAACTGATCATTCACCTTTATGCTGGCCACAGGCTCTTACTCCCAGACCCCACTGTTCCCAATGTTCTTCCCTGGTTCACCTGGTTCTGTGCTCAGCCCACCTGGTGAGTCAAGGAGGCTGAGAAGCAGTGCCAGAGAACAGCAGTAACTGAGTGTAGGTGTGCTGGCAGCTGCCGTTAGAAGAACTACTTGCTGTGCTCATGGGCGAAGTTAGAAAAATATTACATGTAGAACAGTGCAAACTTCATTGTAGTGCACCTGTGACGGACAGGTGTGTCTCTGAGTTTAAGGCTTGCACAGATGGTTGTTTATTTGCAAATAAGATCTGGACAAAGGTGAGACTCACCAGCCCAGATTTTAGAAAAGAAGGACTTTGGGATGTTTATATAATTATTCCAGGAACACTTTTTAGTGCATTCAATGGCTCTGACTTTTAAAGGGGCTGAGCGCACACAGTGCCAACTGAAGTCAATGGGAGCTGCATGTACTCAGGTCCAACCTTCAGAAAAACTCAGACATCCTCTTCCAACTTGTGCTAGCAGTCTGAGCTACAGTGAGGCTTTAAAGTCTCAAAGGCAACAGCTTAACATAAAACTAATTATGGAGTCATTACCATGCCTGCATAATAAAATATTTCAATATCAAGGAGTGCATAAAACCAGATCAATATTTCTTCAGTTTTGCTTTATTTTAGAAACAAAACAGATTATTTTCCGGAGGTTTGGCATTTTAAAGCCCAGAGTGTCTCTGCTTTATGCAAAAGCGATGCTCACTTTTGCATATACTTCCTCTTTGAACTGCACGTAAAATTTGCTTAGTTTAGTAAACAAGTTTATGTTATAAAATAAGGGCAGTTGTGGAAAAAAAAAATCAGTCTAACAGTAGAGGCAAAGGGAATGGTTTTTGTGATAATTGCCCTGATGAGACCTATACATAAGAAAAGATTTTGTGGGAGTAAAAAAATTTAGGCAAAATTATTTTATCCATTTTAAATGTGAAACAAGGTAATTTTTAAAGATGGATTTAGCATCGCTTTTAGGGTGGGGCTTTTCTAAATTCCTTTGCCTTGGCCTAAGTCTGTTTCCATTGAAGTCAATAGTTGGTTTCAATTGGAACAGAGTTAGGCCAATGCTGGGAACTTTTGAAAATTCTACTCTTAAGTTCTGGAAGTATAAATGTCTAATAGATTAACAACAAAAGGCAGATCGCAGCATAGCCACAGCAGGCTACTTCAGGCCTTTCCTAACTCTGAATTGTTGGTTTTATTTAGCTTATGGCCCTTCCTCCAATATTCTGTCCATATGACAGTGTTCATATACAAGTCAACTTCAACTAAATTTTTCCGGTAAGATTTTGCATGATATCTAACCCCACTCCCACCCCATACTGGTGATCCTGTGTGGAGTTGAAGAACTCACCACTGAAAGGGGTTAAATAAAAGTTCCCACAGTGTACTATAGCAAATGTAACACTTCTCCTCCCACACCCCAGCATGACAAATGGCTTCACTTTACCAACAATGTTATGGTTTGGCTCTGCCTGTCTGTCATTCTCTTCCTCCTACCTCCTCTTCTTCTTCTTCCATTTTTTACTACCCTGCCCTTTCTTCTTTCCATTTTCTCTTTCCAGCTTTTTCCCCAGCATTGATTCACATGTGAAACAAGCTGGTTAAAATCCACAGGCAAATGTTTGTCAACTCACTAAAATTACAATATTCAAATATCCACAGGTTTTGTTTACTGCTTTCAGCTGATGATGTTGGAAATGAAAAGGAAAAGTATATGTATTTGCATTAGCATTTTGCATGCTAGTTTGTCCAAAAGGAAGGGAACTTTTAAAGGGATGTTGTCAACCAGCTTAAGGATCCAATCCAAAACTCCCTGAGATCAACAGGAAGACTTTAGTGAGTGCTGGATCTGGCCTTAAACCTCAAAATTTACCTACAAAAAGGAAGCAAAATATCATGCAACATGTTCTGTAGCAAAAAATTAAAAACCTAGTTTGGTTCATTAACAAGCCTCTCAGCTTCTATATCTTTATCTGTTCTTGGGTTATTTCCTGGTGATCTTCCCCTCCTCCCTCCGCCCCATTTTTTTGGGTGCTCTCTATATTAATTATCTACACATATACAAACACTACAGTTATCTTTTACATAAGTCCCATAATATCAGTCTTCCTATAATGGAGACTGAATAATTTCAATTAACAATATAAGTTAAAATTTTCAAAGATATGTAGTGACTCCAAATCACTTAGGCATGCTTGAAAATGTTAACCATGGTTTCTGAATTTGCTACGTTATTGCTCAGCCACTTCATGTAGTTTTGTTTTAAGTCCCTTGCTTCAGTTGATGTTTGCCATCAGAAGATTTCTGGGCTTGGTATATTTTCTGGCACTGTCTTTGTCAACTCATGAGGTTCCCTAGTTAAGAGAATGCATTTCACAGTCATTGCCAGTTAAACCATAGCCTTTTTAACTAGGCTTTGAACCCAGATCTATAGGGCTGCAGTTATGTCAGCTGAGCTCAGCAACTGTTGCATACATTTATTGTACAATTAGAACAGAGTTTAAATTGGATTTTTAGATGACGCAGAGGAGCGGACTAGAATAGCTACACTTTTTCATATTTATAATTTATTAATTTTTCCAAATACAACAAATGTACCAACATACCCGATTCATCATAACACACAAAGTAAGTAAAGAGGGTTAGGATGAAGTGATGGGAGGGGAAGTGCATATCTATCTTCAGAGTCTACATTAATCATAGTCTTCTAAAAAGTCAGTCCAAATTGCTTTGAATTTTTCAGGCATTCCCCTTCTGCAGAATGCCTGATGTAGCTCTACTCTCCATGTCTCAACAAAGTTTCATCCACCCCCATCTATTGGCACGTTATCACTGCTCTGAGCAGATTTAAGTGAAATACTATTAAAAAGAGCTGCAGCCATAGGAGCTTTGTCTACAGAAGCTGCACCAGTGTGAGCAAGGTTTAGAAAAGGTGTATAGTTCAGACAAGACCATAGGAACTATCCATTCTTCTGGTTCATCAACCAAAATGAGGTTTAGGGGAGCCACCTCTATTATATTTTAGGCAATATCCTACCACACAAAATACTTTCTGAACAAAAGTAAAGGGTCAGGGTTGGCTGGCCTTGCTGCCAAAACCTAAACCAGGGGTAGGCAACCTATGGCACGCATGCTGAAGGCAGCACGCGAACTGATTTTCAGTGGCACTCACACTGCCCAGGTCCTGGCCACCGGTCAGGGGGCTCTGCATTTTAATTTAATTTTAAAAGAAGCTTCTTAAACATTTTTAAAACCTTATTTACTTTGCATACAACAATAGTTTAGTTATATATGATAGACTTATAGAAAGAGACCTTCTAAAAACATTAATATATATTACTGGCACGTGAAACCTTAAATTAGAGTGAGTAAATGAAGACTTGGCACACCACTTCTGAAAGGTTGCCGAACCCTGACCTAAACCAATGGGGACATGGCTTACTTATCTATCCCTCTTCATTGTCTGGAAAGCTGTTAATTAAAAGCTATGATCTAATGAAACTATGAGCCAAATAAAACTGATGGGATAGTTCCTGCTCTCATTGAAGTCATGGCAAAACTTCCATTAACTTCAGTGCAACAGGATTGAGTCTAAGGTATTTGTACGCGCTTACATGCCCAATTAATTCTGCTTCTGAGAAGGGCGGGGAATCTAATAGTGACTGAGTCAGAGTGGGGGTGTAGGTGAGAGCAGTATCCTATGCTCTCACTCAGTGCACTGGTATATAGGAGGAGTTAATGCTACAATTAGACACTGTGAACTAATGACCAACACAGTCCCACTCTTTCAGTCAAACAACTCCAGACAATTCCCTTGTGGGCTGCTAATAAACACAAAGGGCAAAGACTGTATAATAAAAAGGATACAGCTCTCCAGGTGACATCTGCAGGCCTTGTTGTGACTAGTTGCCTGGCTGACTCCATCTTCATTAAAGTTCAAACTAAAGATTTGTTTCCATGAACATTTAGTGTGTGGTAAGCTTGGGTGTAAATCTAGCAGCAATAGTTGTCCATGTGGCCCCTGCTGGAGAGCCCTGACCATTCTTTAGTGCACTTTGATCTACCCCCACTTTAAAACAGGATGAGATCAACATGCACTAAAGAACGGTTAGTGCTCGTCAGCAGGTTCCACACAGAGAGTTGGTCTGAGGCAGGCTAGTGTGGGGTAGATTCATATGCTAATTTACCGCAAACTACATGTTCATGTAGACAAGCCCAAAGTTACCTAGGACCATGTGTAAAAATGGTTCATGCTCAAATGACTCCAACACATGCTCAAATCCCACCATGGAAATAACCCAACCATGGGCTACGTCGTTCACTCCTGTAGTAAAACCTACAAAAAGGAATCTTTGTAGGCATCTCCATTATAGATTCACACACACACACACACACATTGTTCCTTTGAGGGGGCAGGGCATTCCCTTTACAGAATGAACCTGGATTGACCCCCAAATCCCACTGGATTTGCAGGAGGTCAGAACCATCTACATTCAGGCCCAAGCCTCTGCACCAGCTCTGGAGTCCCAGGATCCACACCCCTCCCCAACTGCCAACTCCCTGTTGCTGTGGCTCCAATGGAACTGTTCTATCTAGGACTCCCTACTCCTAGGGCCCTCTTCATAGGAGGATCCCCAGTATGAAGCGGGCTCTCTGGGAAAGCTATTGCAGTCTGATGCCTAGGGAATCCCAATGATGCCAGCAGGGGAAGGATGCTGACTCCCCACCTCATCTTGCATGGAGCACCTTCTGCAGGAAGTGGACATATACAAAATGGGGAACAACAGGCCAGGCAGTAGTCCTGCTGAAAAGGATCTGGGGGTTATAGCGGCTCACAAACTGAATGGTGAGTCAGTGTGATGCTGTTGCCAAGGTGGCAAATGTCATCCTGGGATGTGTTAACATGAATGTCACATGTAAGACATGGGAGCTAATTGTTCCACTCTACTCAGAACTGGTGAGGCCTCAGCTGGAGTACTCTGTCCAGTTTTGGACACCACACTTCAAGAAAGATGTTAAATTGAGGAGAGTCCAGAGAAGAGCAACAAAAATAAGAGGTTTAGAAAACATGGGCTCTGAGGAAAGGTGGAAGGAATTGGGCGTATTTAGTTTAGAGAGAAGATGACTGGAGGGGGACATGGTAATAGTCTTCAAGTATGTAAAAGGTGATCAGTTGTTTTCCATGTCCACCTAAGGTATGACAGGAAATAATCAGTTTAGTATGAAGCAATGGAGTTTTAGGTTGGATATTAGGCTTCTAATTATAAGGATAGTTAAGCACTGGAACATGTTACCTAGGAAGGTTATATCATCTTTGTCCTTGGAGGTTTTTAAGAACAGGTTATACAAATACCTATTAGGGATGGTCTAGATATACTTAATCCTGCCTCAGCACAGGGCAATGGACTGGATGACCTCTTGAGATGTCTTCCATCCTTACATTTCTATGATTCTAGAATAGGAGTGGAAAGTGCACTTGAATCCTCCCCACTTCCTACCCCTTTTCCATGTGGGAATGGGACCCTTTTCCACCTAGATTTAGGCCTTAGTTCAACAAGCATATGCATAAGTGCTGTGCTGAATCAGGGCGTAAATGGGCACCGTCTTAACCCATATTAGGAAATGGCTTACACAACCCTGTGACAGCCTGGGTTCTACCAGTAAATCCAGCTGGCTTAAACTATTATATGATTGTATATACCATTATATAACAATCTGGCCCTGCCTACACACAAATACATTATAATGACACCTAAACGTGTGCTATAGCTCAGGTATGCTGGGTGTGCTGGTAGTACTTATGGTATCACATGACATTGTAAATTATTCCATAACATGGCTGGGCCTTGTCTACACCAGCCATTGGTGCCATTCCGAAACATGGTTCTGGCCAACAGTTTGCTTGGACCAAGACAGATCTAGTTTGGGTCCTGTCTGAGCTTCAGTGTCAGCTGTGGTAGGGACCAGTCACAACATGGAAGCCCCCCAACACAGGTAAATCTTGGTTCAGGACTGGCAGTCTGGGTGGTAACAAATGGTGCTATAGTATTAGGCCATGGTATTACAGGCCCCAAATCTTATAATGGCCCAGTCCTGACAGCATGCCTTTAAAAGACTACTTCACAGAGATAGTGACTCATGAGACTGGATCACACAGTGAATCATTCACACTTAGGCCATCACTAGGTATAAATGATGTTGATTTATGTGTAGGTGGCACTGACAATTGTATTTTATTTTTAAATTGTATTAACTTGCTAGGCTAGTTTGAAATAGTTTTCTGGGTTATTGTGTTTCGGTTACAGTATAGTCAGTCACATTCTTTCCATGGACATTGGAAATTAAAGACAATGTAAGCATCCAGGTCAGGATTTGACCCACTAATATTAATAATACCTATCTTTTATATAGATAGTAAAGTTATAAAAAGATTTATTTACCTAGACCTGATCCATACCTAAAGTAAGGCTGTCAAATACATTGTGTTTGGGCTTTGGGTTGGTTGGTTTTTAAACACACACACACACACACACACACACACACACACACACACACACACACACACAGGTTAGTGGGAAAGTCTCATTTCACTCCCCCCCCACTGCTCACCTTTTAAAAATCAGTTATTTTTGTTTAGGTTTGGGTATCTGTTGGCCTCACAGAGAGTGGAAAAGCTCAGAATTAGAACTTACTGAAATTTTCTGAAATTTTGATTTTACAATGAAATTTTCATTAAAATTTTAGAGGGGGAAAAAAAAGGCAAAATATTTCCCCCCAGGTTTCTCAATCAGTTCTGCTTATGGCATATTCCTCTCTCCTTCTTGGAAGGACATGTTTTTAATTTTCCCCATCAGTACATGGGCTAATCTCCCATTGGCCACTGTCTGCCTTTTCTGATTAATACTTTTCCTGGATCCTTACAATCAAACAATGGACCACATCCTCAATTGATGTAAATCAACAAAGCTCAGCTGACTTCTATAGAATATGCTGACTTATACCATGTGAAGATCTGGCCCAACATGATGCACTTGGAGTCCAGTGCACTTTTAGGGCTGGATCCAATGCCTATTGAAACCAATGAGAGTCTTTCCACTGACTTCAAAGGGAAGCATTTCAAGACGATCCAAGAACAAGAGGAGCCCAATGAAATTACAATTAATTGTAATAGATCATTAGTCAATACATTGTCAATGCAAGGTTTGTTTTGTAAAGAACAAACACTGACCAATCCAGGAGGAAATAATAGAATTTATTTTTGTTTATCCTCTTCATTGCTGCCTAGCATATTAAATACCTAGGGGAAAATGCAACTCATGTGCTGCTCTATGTTGAATACCTGCTACAGTCCCATTGCAGTACATAGTTTCAAATAAAAAGCAGGCCCTTAAAAGAACAATGTTGTGTTCTAGCTCAGCATAGTGATAGCTGACCATGATAGTAGAAGCATTAAAATAAAGATAATCTGTACAGTTTAGAAAACTTTAGGGAAGGTGAAGAAAACCTTTAGCTTCTGGGAGGTATTTCAGTGTAAGCCCATCTCCATTTTGAAAATGGAGGCAAGTGATCTGGATGCTAGAATGTTTGTGTTGTACTGTGAATAACAAGGATTCCATTCCATAGCTGCCTGGAACAACAAATGCAAAACAGCAGTGGCACAAAACCAGTGTTTGGTATTTGCATTTGAAGGCAATATCTGCAAATCATTTGGATATGATCTTTATGGCAAACGAGTCACGCTATTTTCATGGAGTTTGTTTTCATGTTTTTGCTGAATGCAGAGAGTACCCCTTACAATGTCAAAGTTCTATGGCCTCTGTTATATAGGAGATCTGTCTAGATGATCACAATGGTCCTTTCTGGCCTTAGAATCTATGAATGTCCCCTCCAAAAAGCATTAAATACAAAAGCAACATTTACTAGTTTCATCAATTACTGCTTGTCACAGTGCTATGCCAGACACGCAACAGAATCAGCATTTAAGTGCAACCATATTAAGAGTCCAACTGACTATTTATTTCTGGGTGATTAGAAAATAGATACAAGGGGAATAAGTAAACACTGGAATTAGAGTCAGTTCTTACTAAGAAATGCAGTGCCATCTGTTGGAATTATCTGCAATATCACCTGGACAAGATGCACAGGAAACTAAGAAATTCCATACCAGAATAGCTCAATGTCTCATCTAATCTGATTGCCCACTCTATATATGACTGTAGGAGGTGCTTGCATGGATGCCATCCTGAATTGTGCCCAATTTCAGGGTTGATGTTTTGCCACTCTGCTGTCAGAACCACCTTTCCTGCTTTGTATAATGCAGGCATGCCTTCCTGGATCACAACCCTATCTGCTGGGCAGCTGGTTACTAACATTGGCTCCAGTATTATCACAAACCAGGCCAGTGATTGAAGCCCCCACGTCTTGATCATTGCATGAAGGTGCTTTATTATTTCCCCACTGTTGTCTATCTAGTCTCCAGAAGAGCAGGTCAGATGTAGGGTCACAGAATTAGTGTCAGTCTAGGGGATTGTATCCGTAAAAATAACTATCCAAATGCCAGACAGAAACTTCTGTATATAACCTGAAGTTGTTAATAGAGTTAATCAATGGATACCCAGAAAGTATACCTCTCACCATCTGAGCATTTTTGTCCTGAAAACAAAATCTGGCTAGAACATGCCCAGAGTTTGGATAAATTTGGAGCTGGTTCCAGACCTGAAATTTGTGACGCAGGCCCATCTCTAAGGTCCAAACCAACCCTCCAGATTGAAATATCCCCAAACTTTGGTCAAGTTTGAATTCAGATTCAAACTTTCAAGATGAGCCCAAGCAGGAGTCTTACTACACCGCCATAAAATATAGCAGATAAAACATAAAATACAGCAAGAGATGTTAAGAGTAACAAGAAGGGTTTCTTCAGGTATGTTAATAACAAAAGGAAAGTCAAGGAAAGTGTGGGCCCCTTACTGAATAAGGGAGGCAACCTAGTGACAGAGGATGTGGGGAGAAAGAAAAAAAAAAAAAAAAGCTAATGTACTCAATGCTTTTTTTGCCTCTGTCTTCACGAACAAGGTCAGCTCCCAGACTACTGCACTGGGCAACACAGCATGGGACCAGCCCTCTGTGGAGAAAAAAAAAAAATGAACGAGCACAAGTCCATTTAAAAAAGCTGGACGAGCACAAGTCCATGGGGCTGGATGCGCTGCATCCGAGGGTGCTAAAGGAGTTGGCAGATGTGATTGCAGAGCCGTTGGCCATTATCTTTGAAAACTCATGGCGATTGATGGAGGTCCTGGATGACTGGAAAAAGGCTAGTGCCCATCTTTAAAAAAAGAGAAGGAGGAGGATCTGGGAAACTACAGGCCAGTCAGCCTCACCTCAGTCCCTGGAAAAACCATGGAGCAGAAACCTCAAGGAATCAATTGTGAAGCACTTAGAGGAGAGGAAAGTGATCAGGAACAGTCAGCATGGATTCACCAAGGGCAAGTCATACCTGACTAACCTAATTGCCTTCTATGACGAGATAACTGGCTCTGTGGATGAGGGGAAAGCAGTGGACGTGTTATTCATTGACTTTAGCAAAGCTTTTGATACGGTCTCCCACAGTATTCTTGCCAGCAAGTTAAAGAAGTATGGGCTGGATGAATGGACTAGAGGGTGGATAGAAAGCTAGATCGTCAGGCTCAATGGGTAGTGATCAATGGCTCCATGTCTAGTTGGCAGCCGATATCAAGCGGAGTGCCCCAAGGATCGGTCCTGGGGCCGGTTTTGTTCAATATCTTCATTAATGATCTGGAGGATGGCGTGGACTGCACCCTCAGCAAGTTTGCAGATGACACTAAACTGGGAGGAGTGGTAGATACACTGGAGGGTAGGGATAGGATACAGACGGACCTAGACAAATTAGAGGATTGTGCCAAAAGAAATCTGATGAGGTTCAACAAGGACAAGTGCAGAGTCCTGCACTTAGGATGGAAGAATCCCATGCACTGCTACAGACTAGGGACCAAATGGCTAGGCAGCAGTTCTGCAGCAAAGGACCTAGGGGTTACAGTGGACGAGAAGCTGGATATGAGTCGACAGTGTACCCTTGTTGCCAAGAAGGCTAACGGCATTTTGGGCTGTATAAGTAGGAGCATTGCCAGCAGATCGAGGGACGTGATCATTCCCCTCTATTCGACATTGGTGAGGCCTCATCTGGAGTACTGTGTCCAGTTTTGGGCCCCACACTACAAGAAGGATGTGGAAAAATTGGAAAGAGTCCAGCGGAGGGCAACAAAAATGATTAGGGGGCTGGAGCACATGAGTTATGATGAGAGGCTGAGGGAACTGGGATTTTTTAGGAAAAACTTTTTCACTAGGAGGGTGGTGAAGCACTGGAATGGGTTGCTTAGGGAGGTGGTGGAATCTCCTTCCTTAGAGGTTTTTAAGGTCAGGCTTGACAAAGCCCTGGCTGGGATGATTTAGTTGGGGTTTGGTCCTGCTTTGAGCAGGGGGTTGGACTAGATGACCTCCTGAGGTCCCTTCCAACCCTGATAGTCTATGAGATACTTTTGATTAACAGATTTCCATCTAGCCTTGGGTCTATATCCTGCCTTACTTCCGGACTGCATCTACTATGGACACTAGTAAGAATTTGTCCATGGGTAAAGGGTTGTAGGTGAACTTTTAATAACAACAACATTTCTCATAGTCATGTTTTACTTCCTCTTTTATATAAAATTTGTTGGGCTCAATCTACCAATACCCTCTGCAGTCATTTACACCAGTGCAAAATTAATGTTACACATTACCCTTTCTGATTTGGTAGTACTTTGCACAGGTATCAATTACTGCCCGGGACCATAGTGAATGGGGCCTTAAATTCACATTATTAGTTCAAACCTGTATTCTCATCAGAACCTTTTGTTCAGTGAATAAATTCCATTGTAAAAGGATATTGCTAAAAGCAAATTACAGAGTATTCTAAACCAAATGTATTCTTTTCCAGAATATTGTCCTCAAAGCTATTGGAAGAGAGAGCAGCATCTCCAATGACAAAGTGGACTTAACAAATAAAACGTGAGTTTGGTTGTAATATGATGATGATCTAAGAAAGGGAGTGAATCTGAAATCCCATTATTTAAGGTAAATGTAATTCATCAACAATGGGACTTTTATAACTTCACAGGTAGCGATGGACCTGAATCAAAACTCTCAGATCCAGACACCTCCACACTGAGAGAAATCAATATGCATGTGGTCAGACATAGTTCTTCTCATATGCCTCCCCCATCCACAACTCTCTCCTGTTAATTCATTATATAGCCTGAATGTTACCATTATTTGCCTGGCAATCAGTTACTGTGATTATTTATTATTTGTCTAGAGCCAACAGAGTGCTAGGAGCTTGACAGACGGGCATGAAGACAAGGGCCATGCTCCAAAAATCTCATCATCTAAACAGATAACATATAGATGAGGGAGAAAGTTTGGAAAGAGACCAAAAGCAGCAGGACTGAAGTGTGAAGGAGAGCATATAATTTGTAGGTCCCATGCTTTTTAAAAATGAGTTATGGATCAGCAAACACTTCACTGTGTGGGATGAGGGACTTCACAGAGAAAGTAAAAGCATGGCAATCTGTATGAAGGAAGGGTTGCAACGCTGTTTAGAAGTCAAGGGTGGGAGCAGGCTGCAGAAGGAAGGGACAGTTACTAAAGGCAGAGAGAATAGAAAGAGGGGATGTAAAAGGAGAGAGCAGAGAAATAGACATCATGCAGGCTGTGCAGGGGACTTGAAGAGGAGGACAGCATGCTTACATGCCATCTTCCCCCAGTGGATCACTGAAATATCATTTTAAGAGACTCACTATTGTTTGTGTTTTGATCCTTGAAACAGAATCTGTTCATTTACAGGACTTTTACTCCCTAACCACTCTAGCCTGTTATTCTAGAGGCACTCATGAGTCCTGACTTGCTGGAACAGACCTCATTTTTTTAAAGGACGAAGAATGTGGAAACATCTGTTTAGTAAAAAAAATTATCCATATTCCATATAAAAAAAGGAGACCTGGATTTTTCAGTCAGTTTTTGGGGCTTGTGAACTCTGGCAAAATCTTGTTAAAAGCAGTGGGGAGGTTGTTTATTTTTGTCGTGGATATATGCACAAGATTTGGGCACATTCACTTTTAATAACTGATTGTGTTAATGCTTGTTTCTTGAAGTCACTCACAGATGGGCTGACAAGTGTTTCATTGGAATAAGCAGTAATTGTGAGGAAAATGCTCATTCACAAACAGAAACTTCCAAGGGGATGACAATACAAAAAGGGAGGGCAGGTTGAGGCGTGCTTAGGTATTTGAGGGATACACTTAGACACAATTTCCATACAGGTATAGGGTGGTTTTGCTTTTTTCAACCCTAGCATGATTGATAATCTATCATCTTTAGCCAGTCTGTGGGAGAGTTGCAGACATATGACAAACAGATTGCACTGACTGAATTGCTGGTTTAAACCCCAACACATAGCACAGTTCCATTAGGTTCACACAGGTTAACGCATGAGGAACTTCTCATGGATTTTAGTTATAGGTGAGTTTCTGCAACATTGGGAGCATGTTGTCTTGGTGGGCTTTCCCTCTTCTGCAGATGCATATCTACATCCTCGTATGGATGGGAGCGTGGGACTTTTATGTTGTGCCCGACAACTACAGACCATGCAAGTCTCACACACTGAAAATGGGACACATGCAATCAGTGAGTCATTCCCATGAACAGCTAGGGCTGAACCTCCCCAGAAATAGCTTCAGGCCAATACAAAAGCATCAACTGTGTTATTTTGGGTTGCTACACAACACAACAACGTAGCATCTGGGTAGCACAATGGGATGACAATACCAAGAAGTTGCAACACAAACATCGCTAGTTGCTGCCACGACCACAGCTGTTGTTTCATGCCAAGGCCCCTCTTTTCAGCTTGAGAGACCTTGGTTCAATTCCTGGCTCTGCCAAAGATTTCCCATGTGACCTTGGGCAACTCACTTCAAATCTTTGTGCTTTGGCTCCCTATCTGCAAGAGGAGTATAATAGTACTTCCTTTGTCTCGTCTACTTGGATCCTAAACTCTGCTGTATATATGCACCGTAGGAGGCAGCCCTCACACCACTTAGCAAATGGGACTCCAGTCTTGGCTGTAATATAATGTTATGCTACTACTATAACATATTAATATTAAGACAAAATGCTAAAGCAGGGGTAGTCAATAGGTGGACCGTGGGCCAAATCCAGGCAGCCAGATGCTTTTGAACAGACCCCAAAATCTTTTTATTTACTTATTATAATTATTGTTATTAATTTTTTAATTATATTCTCTGGTCTGGATCTTCACCAAGAAATTTGGACTCAACAAAAAAATAATTGACTCTTCTTGTGCTAAAGGGTAAAATAGGGGAATACACATGAACACTCTGAATGAAGAGTAATTGTTATTTATTAACTTTGGCAAATTTTGCAACTTTCCCAATCTAACCTGAATATTTTTGAACTCTCATCTTTAAGTGCTCCATTATTTCAGAGAATCCATCTGCACTAATTATCATACCACTGCTCCAATGGAAGACACAGAAGCCAAACTTTGCAGTAATGACAAAGAAGAAGCATTCAGAAGGGAATTGCCATACTGTACAGGAGAAATTGACTTCATGGCTTCCGGAAAGAAACGTGGGAAGGTATGATACTTCTCCCATTAAGGAACTTCAGGTTCTTGACTTCTATTCCTATTGTCAGATTATTTGGTTTGCATTACAGTAGCGTGCAAAGTTTCAAAAACAGGAGTGGGGCATCAGTGCTATGTGCTGTACATGCCCATGTGAAGTCATGGTTTGTGCCCCAAAGAGCTTACAATCTAATTTAAAATAAGACACAAATAAATGCAACAAACAAGAAGAAAGGAGGGAGGGGGTGACAGTAATAAGATCACTTGGTTACATAAATAAGCATCATGCACAACTGGATGGCTTTGAACCATTTACACTTTTTTAGTTTATTTTACCCTTCCCAGCTTTGTCTATTTGCATATCATTTGCCTATTTCAGCTTCTGCCCATCAATCTATTTTTTAAACTTCTACTTATTTAAAACATTTAAAAATGTACCCTTTGCCTATTTATTTATTAAAATTCTACCCTGACTTCTTCCCTCTGCACTTCCAGAAGAAGTTTCTGTTACCTTCTGCCCATCCCATATCCATAATCTCTCTCTTGGATGCTACCTAGTAAAACTCCCACAAGTCAAGTCCTCCACAGTCACGGAGACTCCAGAACACCTCTCCTCTTAGCCACTCACCAAGTCTTGTGCTGATGAAGGCATGGGATTCTGAGCAGATCCTCAGCTGGCGTAAGTCAGCATAGCTACTTTGACGTAATGAAACTATACTGATTTGCACTAGCTAAGGATCTGTCCCAAAATGTGTAAAGTGCAAAGTAATGTTAAGGTGAATCAGTGGCAAAGGTGGGAAGAGAACTCAGGCATCCCAGGCTCCCAGCCCAGCATTCAAACCACTAGACACCCCTGCCTCTAGGGCAGTGGTTCTCAACCAGGGGTATGCAGAGGCTTTCCAGGGGGTACATCAACTCACCTAGATATTTTACAACAGGTTACGTAAAAAGCACTAGTGAAGTCAGTACAAACTAAAATTTCATACTGACTATGATGTGTTTCTACTGCTCTATAGACTATACACTGATATATAAGTACAATATTTATATTCCAATTGATTTATTTTATAATTATGTGGTAAAAATGAGAAAGTCAGCAATTTTTCAGTAACAGTGTGCTGTGACTTTGTATTTTTGTGTCTGATTTTGTAAGCAAGTAGTTTTTAAGGGAGGTGAAACTTAGGGGTAACCAAGACAAATCAGACTCCTGAAAGGGATACAGTAGTCTGGAAAGGTTGAGAGCCACTTTCCTAAGGGATATGCATATCCATTTGCATTCACAATCGTATTCAGACAAATGACACCTTCAAGGCTCTGGTGTCACTTATTACCCAATATACAACACAGAGAAGGTGAAAGCCTCACCTATCTCAGTTACCTATTTATTTTTTAACTTTGGAAGGTGCTCAGATGCCACAGCAATGCGTGTGGTTTAGTGACCATACAAAGGTAACAAACTCATGCATTCAAAATAGGCAGATGCAAAAGAAAAAGGAGGAAGGATACAAAAATACAGTGGGATTTCCTATCTAAACTGCAACAACAAATATACACCTCTATCCCGATATAACGCAAATTCGGATATAACACGGTAAAGCAGCGCTCCGGGGGGGCGGGGCTGCGCACTCCGGCGACTCAAAGCAAGTTCGATATAACGCGGTTTCACCTATAACGCGGTAAGATTTTTTGGCTCCCGAGAACAGTGTTATATCGGGGTAGAGGTGTACTTTTAAAATGGTTATTAGCAGCCAAGGTTAAAAAAACAGGGCTAGTGATTAAAAAATTGCTACAACTTTTAAGGGGCCTGATTCTCAGACTGAGCACCCGTCCTTTGAAAAATCAGGCACCTTTACGATGTCTCAAGTTGGGTATTTAAAAAAAAAAAAAAAAGAAAAAGAAGAAGAAGAAGAAGAAGAGGTTCCCAAAAATCACAAGGCACTTTTAAAATCTTGGCCTACGCATATCTCGCTATAAATGTGCAGTACAAAATAAATGAAAACGGATGATCAAACTATGCTGCATCTCTATGGAAGGCACAGCCCAGGGAGACTTGTAGGTAGGAAACTGTGCCTTTCAGACTGTAGGCTGCTGCAGGACCAAAACAGTCCCTGATGTTATTTAGGCAGCCCTAGGAGCTGCTCTCAGTTATAGCAGCCTCCACAGCATTACCAGACCAGGCACAGTGGTTTGATTTGTTTCCCCATCCCTGGTTCTATCCCCAGCACCCAACAGTATGCCAACAGGCCAGCACATACACCATCAGAATAGCACGTAGGGGCTGGAGTCCCTCTTAGAGTCTGCACCCAGAAGACCTTACAACAAAATTAAGTTTAAAAACAGGAGGAAGCATCAGATTCATGGAGGCAGTGATAAAGGGTGTTAATGATAAGATCACACAATGGCTTGTGTGAGTGGTATGCATGTTGAGAGTTATATAGGTTACTGTTCAGTAGATTTTTTTAAAACAGTCTAAGGCTTCCTTGAAGAAGCCTATTTTGTTGGAGGCAATATGTATAAATAGGTGGTTTTAACACTTTTTCTTTTGTTTCTGTTGTTCTGTAATTTGTACCCATCCTTGTTTAAAAAAACAATACCTTTTATAGTATATAACAAAAGCAAGCCTTATTGGAAGCAAAACAGCATGTGATTTAAAGTGTCATATATAAACATTAAGTCACTGTTCATTCTATAGTAATGTGCTTTGGAAGTAAGACAACACACTCATGAATAGCCCTAGGAAATTGAAACCTAGGAAATTAGATCATAATTATATATCAAAGTATGTCCACAGTTGAGTGGTGGGCTGGGAAAGCTTAGTACAATGGGGATATGTGGTTGCAGTACTTAGTTCTAGTTTACAACAATGGTTTAGTAGACTTGTATGTACTATACTCTTCTGGTAAATATTTTAAGAGCTGAGGCACTTTGGTTTATTTCCTCTGGCTGATCCTATTGACATCACTGATCTGTTTTAGACTTTTAATGCCAATCCAATGATGAAAACCATGCATCATATTTAGTAAATACATCAGCAGAGAAATCTTTGCTTGTTATTGAACTCTGAATCACTGAATTATCAACAGATTATTTGACCCAAACAGGTATCCACAGAAAGTAGAAATCCAGCTCAAGTGAAGCCAGTGGAAAAAGAGCATAAACTAAGGCAGCTCATGAAAATTAGGAAGACTAAGAGAGTATTTGAAGAGCAAATAGCCAAAGACATAAAAACAAACAAGAAATAATTTAGGTGGTGAAGAAACAAGAAGTCTGTGACAAAATGGTTAAGCCCGCTGGACTCCACAGGAGTCAAGACAGCGGTTGAGGAGGACAAGGACATTGAAGAAGAAGAACTCAATAATGCATCAGTCCTCACCACTGTGGATATTGGGGAGATCCACAATGAATAATTAACCAGTAGAATTCACTGCCATAAGATGCCAGTGAGGTCAAGAACTTAACAGGATAAAAAGACATAACTAGATATTTATATGGATAACATCCAAGATTTGTTTATTTTATTTTTTTTAAAGGAATATAAAACCTTTTCCGTACAAAAAAGTCAAAAACTGGGTGATGGAGGTTGGGCAGACACTTTCCTCTATTGGCAGGTTTTTCCATAATTGTCCATTACAGGGTCTTCTGCACCTTCTTCTGAAGTATTTTGTACTGGCCAGTGTCAGAAAGAGTATTAAGCTAAAACTTGTGACTTTGGGCATCACTTAGTCTCTCAGACTCAGTTCCCCATCTATAAAATGGGGATAATAGCACTTCCCTACCTCAAAGGGGTGTGGTGAGGATAAATACACTGAAGATTTTGAGATGCTCAGGGACTATGGTGATGGCTGCCCACCTGTTGATCTGATATGGCAATTCCTAAGGCAGAACTGCCTCAGCAAGGTCTGCAGGATCAGTCCTAATGTGTGGTTCTGTCAGGGCCCGTCTTCACTACCCGCCGATCCGGCGGGTAGCAATCGGTCTATTGGGGATCGACTTACCGCGTCTAGTGAAGATGCGATAAAATCGATCCCTGATGGCTCTACCGTCGACTCCGGAAATCCACCGCGGCAAGAGGTGGTAGCGGAGTCGACGGCAGCGCGGCAGCGGTCGACTTGCCGCTGTCCTCACAGCCAGGTAAGTCGACCTAAAATACGCCACTTCAGCTACGCTATTCACGTAGCTGAAGTTGTGTATCTTAGGTCGACCCCCGCTGTAGTGTAGACCTAGCCTCAGACTCACTGTCCTGAAGTGCTTCCTCATGGCAAGACTCAGCATTGCAGTCCCTCTGCTTCACTATCCCCTCCAGCCTTCAGTGATCTGGGCAGTGACATGGCCCTCTGGCCAGGTCACAGAAAGAGAACCACAGAGTGTGATAGGTCAGCCCTGCCTGGGACACCCACCAGCTTCCAGCAGAGGCGCCTGCCTCAATTTTCGCTTCCTTTCATCCATAAGAGGGGCATAGTCCTTCAGTGTCCAATACAAAGCCTGCCCCTGGGCATAAATTTATTCACATACGCCAGTGCAGTAATACCCTAAAATCTTGTAAGTCAAACCATCCTCCAATTTCTGTAATAAACATACAAAGATACAGGGGGATTTTCCCATTCCTCTCTCCATGGAGATCACCTTCACAGCACCCACCCAAAAGTCAATAGCAGCAGCACTTTGTTCCCATTTGCCCCCGATCAAGGGCCTCACTCTCCAGCCATCCCTATCGGAGAGTGACCCATTTCTTGCTGCCTTTCACTCACTTCTTCATCCAGAGGGCTCCCCACTCCTGCAATGCTTTACTCCTCCAGACCTGCCTGCCTGTGAGTTCTATCCCTGCTCAGGGGCACCCACAACAGCTTTCTTGCTTCTGGGTTCAGCTCTTCTGAGCAAGCCGGATCCTCTTCAGGCCACTGCCCACGCCTTCTACTCATCAGGGGTCCCCAGCTTGTGTCAGTTCTCTCCAACACTCCTGTTACAGATCCCATAGGAACTCAGCTTTCTCTACTGGATCTCCTGAAGCTCTCTCCCAAGAAGCTCCTGCCAGCTCTTCCTTGCTGTTCCCTGCCTCCGAATCTGAGGCAGCTCTCACCACACCACCTCCTGCATCTGACTCTTCTCAGGCTCTGACTCTCCAGGTCTCCTTCCCTCTAGGGCCAGGTGCCCTCTCAAGCCTAAATTGACCAGTCATAGGCACATTGTCCTCTTCCCTCTAAGGGTATGTCTACACTTGAATAAAAGACCCGGGGCCCAGCTGCAGCTGGCCCGGGTCAGCAGGTTTGGACTCATGATGATGGGCTGCAGGGCTAAAAATAATAAATAATAATAATAATAATAATAATAATAAAAAAATCACTGTGTAGACATTTGGGCTCAGGCTGGAGCCTGGGCTCTGGGGCCCTCTCCCCTCACAGGATCCTAGAGCTCAGGCACCAGTCTGATCCTGAACATTTATACTGCAGTTTTACAGCCCTGCTACCTGAGCCCGACCCAGGTGATCCAGGCCAGCCACGGGTGATTAATCGCTGTGTAGACGTACCCTTAAAGGGCCAATGTTACTGTTACTCTGTGACACAGGGTGTCTAAACTCAAGGGAACAAAATCTCTTCTGCCCTCTCCAGATGCAATTCTCTGCAGTCTCTTTCCCCCTCTCCCAGTCTCTGCAGAGTTCTTCCTTCCTCTGTTACAGAGCATCACCTCACAGGGCTTTCTCCCTTGATGCCTGGCTCCTCTCGAGCTGCTGACCCTCAGGGCCTCTCTCCTGGAGTCTCTCTTCTCCCAGGCCTGCTTCTGAAGTCTCCTTCTCCCCAGCTGCCTTCTCCCTTCAGGTATGTCTACACTACGAGGGTAGTTCTATTTCACTTAAATCGAATATGTGGAATCGATATTGCAAAGTCGAACGTGTGTGTCCACACTAAGGACAGTAATTCGACTTTGTGAGTCCACACTAACGGGGAAAGCGTCGACATTGGAAGCGGTGCACTGTGGGCAGCTATCCCACAGTTCCCGCAGTCCCCGCTGCCCATTGGAATTCTGGGTCGAGCCGCCAATGCCTTCTGGGTAAAAAAAATGTGTCGAGGGTGCTTTTGGGTAACTGTCGTCATCTGTCCGTCACTCCCGCCCTCCCTCCCTGAAAGCACCGGCGGGAAATCAGTTTGCGCACTTTTCAGGTCAGTGACAGCGCGGACACCACAGCACTGCGAGCATGGAGCCCGCTGCGACCATCGCTGCAGTTGTGGCCGTTCTCAACACCTTGCAGCTTCTCATCCACCTTTCCCAGAGGCAGATACAGAGAAATCAGGCGAGGAGGCTACGGCAGCGGGGTGAGGATCTGAAGTCTGAGAGTAGCACAGACCTGTCAGAAACCACGAGACCCAGCGCCGAGGACATCACGGTGACAATGGGTCATGTGGATGTTGTGGAACGGCGATTCTGGGCCCGGGAAACAAGCACGGACTGGTGGGACCGCATAGTGCTGCAGGTTTGGGATGAATCCCAGTGGCTGCGAAACTTCCGCATGCGGAAGGGGACTTTCATGGAACTTTGTGAGTTGCTGTCCCCTGCCCTGAAGCACAATGACACCCGGATGCAAGCAGCCCTGACTGTCCAGAAGCGAGTGGCCATAGCCCTCTGGAAGCTTGCAACACCGGACAGCTACCGGTCAGTCGCGAACCACTTTGGCGTGGGCAAATCTACCGTGGGGGTTGTTGTGATGCAAGTAGCCAATGCAATCGTTAAGGTACTGCTCTCAAAGGTAGTGACCCTGGGAAACGCGCAGGTCATCATAGATGGCTTTGCCGCGATGGGATTCCCAAACTGCGGTTGGGCTATAGATGGAACTCACATCCCTATCCTGGGACCGGACCACCAGGCCAGCCAGTACATCAACCGAAAGGGCTACTTTTCTATGGTGCTGCAAGCACTGGTGGACCATAGGGGACGTTTTACCAACATCAACGTCGGATGGCCGGGCAAGGTTCATGACGCTCGCGTGTTCAGGAACTCAGGTCTGTTTAGACGGCTGCAGGAAGGTATTTACTTCCCGGACCACAAAATAACTCTTGGGGATGTGGAGATGCCTACAGTGATCCTCGGGGACCCAGCCTACCCGCTAATGCCCTGGCTCATGAAGCCCTATACTGGCGCCCTGGACACTGAAAAAGAACTCTTCAACTACCGGCTGAGCAAGTGCAGAATGGTGGTGGAGTGTGCTTTTGGCCGTCTCAAGGGGAGATGGAGAAGCTTACTGACTCGCTGTGATCTCAGCGAAACCAATATCCCCATTGTTATAGCAGCTTGCTGTGTGCTCCACAATCTCTGTGAGAGCAAGGGGGAGACCTTTATGGCGGGGTGGGAGGTTGAGGCAAATAGCCTGGCTTCTGATTACGCCCAGCCAGACAGCCGGGCGATTAGAAGAGCCCAGCAGGACGCGCTGTGCATCCAGGAGGCTTTGAAAGCTAGGTTCCTCAGTGATCAGGGTAACCTGTGACTATTAACTTTGTTTAAAGAGAAGCTGAACCTGCCCCCGTTTCTTTACCCAGTTTATGTTGACTATCCTCTCCAGCTACATACCCCCTTCACCCCCTTCCCAAAAAATAAAATCAGTTCTATTTTCTTAATGAACACCGTTGTCTTTATTACTGTTTTCGCGGGAATGTTTTAAACCTGGGACGCAGACTGTGGTGGGGGGCGGGTGTAGTGTAGTGATGCAAATGATGCCTCTAAATTCCAGGAATGACAGGCTCCACAGTGGTGGACTGGTTGTTTCAACGGAGCCTGCCAGCCGTCCTGGGCGGGACTGCGTGTATGTGTCGGCTATGTGACTTTCTGGCAGGGGGAGGAGGGTTACAGATCCCCTGCTGTGTGGCTCTGTGATCCAGGATAAGGACCGCTGCATAAGATCTGTAACTGCCCTCCCCCGCCACAAAGTCACAGAGCAAACCCCCCCCCCCCACACACAGAACATGAAAACCACCTCCCAGACTGACCAGGGTAACTAGTAACTGCACTGTGTATGTGCCCTGCTGCTGGACCTGCCCCCGCCTCTGTACCCTGCTAAAGGTGACTGTCCTGTCCAATTACCAACCACCTTCCCCCCCTTCACACAGACTCTCCTCCAAAAGAAAATGATGGAAACAGTAATTAACAGAAACGTATATTTTATTAGTAACTACACATGAAACAGGGGGGTTGAAACTTGGACGGGGGCTTGTGTGAGGTGGGTAGGAAAGGACTTTTCAAATTTTGGGGAATGAGAGCCTTCTAGTGCTACAGCACTCTGCAGGGGTGGAGTGAAACTTTTCACGGCCCCTGCCGCCCCTCCTTCTTTGGACTTTGGGTGAGGGGGGTATGGGACTTGGTGGCGGGGGAGGATGGTTACAGATACACTGCAGTGGGGCTCTCTCCTCCTGCCTCCGGTCCTGCAGAACATCCACAAGGCGCCGGAGCATGTCCATTTGCTCCCTCGTCAGTCCAAGCAGCGTTTGAGTCGCCTGCTGGTCTTCCTGACGCCACCTCTCCTCCCGTTCCATGTTTGCTCTGTGCATTTGGGACAAGTTCTCCCTCCACTGTGTCTGCTGGGCTGCCTGGGCTCGGGAGCAGCACATTAGTTCTGAGAACATGTCCTCCCGCGTCTTCTTCTTCCTCCGCCTAATCTGCGCTAGCCTCTGGGAGTGTGATGCCAGGCTGGGTTGGGAGACAGTCGCAGATGTGGCTGTGGGAATGGCAAAAAGGGAGTGAATTCCTCAGAAAGATAAATGTAGTTGTGAACAAAGAACATAGTCTTTCTCTGTGAACAAGACCATGCACTGCACCTATCACATGCGCACTCAGGACAAGGTCGAATTTTCGGCCCTCACCTTCAGTGCCTGTGGTCTTGCAGTGGCGATCTGAGAAGCGGGGCAGGACACCGGAATTTGTGTAGCGGGCAAACATGGTAAGCCGTAGACTTGTGGCTGCTTAAAACTTTAATAGTAGCACTGGCCTCCTTTCACATTGAAAGCAATGCCAGTCTCTGCTGCCAGCAATCAGGCAAGCATGAACTCTGCCCCTGTCCCACCCCCTCGCGGCTGTCCCAGGGAAAGATCCCTGTATGCTGCCCCTCTCCCGCCTCCACCGCGTGGCTGTAAAGCAGTCCCAATACTAACAGTCCCCTACCTAATTCAAAGCAGGGCATCATGAGCGACATCACCCTGATGAGGATCTCGGACAGCGAAAAGGAACGGATGCTTAGGGAAAGCCTGCAAAAACCAGGGCCGTATGCCGCCATGCTCTGCAGGGCAATGATCCCTGAGTACTTGATTGTCTCCTGGAGCGGAAACGTTTCGTACCACGGAGGACCCAATAAGATCGCTCTCCCCAGGAACCTGATGAACAGGCTTGAACATTACCTCCAGGAGAGCTTCGTTGAGATCTCCCAGGAGGATTTCATCTCTATCCCCGGACATATAGACCGGATTTTGGTGTAGCTGCACTGGCAGGGACTAAAGAGTGGAGCGTCTTGGGCAGCAGAATCATGAAAAACCGGACATTGTTAGATTTTTTTTAAATAGTTGGGACTAAATAGTTAAGCGCCTAAGGCAAAGAAATCATGAAAAACCCATTGTTAATATTATAAATATTCCAGTTCTGTTAAAAATAAATGTTTAGATTTTTAAAACACTTACTGCTTGATCCTTCCCCTGATTCTGTGTCTGGGGTAACGGCTGGGGATGGTTGGTAGGGGATCTCGGTAAGGGTGATGAAGAGCTCCTGGCTGTCAGGGAAATCAGCGGTGCAAGCGCTGTCGACTGCCTCGTCCTCCTCATCTCCTTCCTCATCTTCCCCGTCCGCTAACATGTCCGAGGAACCGGCCGCGGACAATATCCCATCCTCAGAGTCCACGGTCACGGGTGGGGTAGTGGTGGCAGCCGCACCCAGGATGGAATGCAGTGCCTCGTAGAAACGGGATGTGTGGGGCTGGGATCCGGAGCGTCCGTTTGCCTCTTTGGTTTTTTGGTAGCCTTGTCTCAGCTCCTTGATTTTCATGCGGCACTGCGTTGCATCCCGGCTGTATCCTCTCTCTGCCATGGCTTTAGAGATCTTCTCATATATCTTTGCATTCCGTCTTTTGGAGCGCAGCTCGGAAAGCACGGACTCATCGCCCCACACAGCGATGAGATCCAAGATTTCCCGATCAGTCCATGCTGGGGCCCTCTTTCTATTCTGGGATTGCACAGTCACCTCTGCTGGAGAGCTCTGCATCGTTGCCAGTGCTGCTGAGCTCGCCACGTTGTCCAAACAGGAAATGCGATTCAAACTGCCCAGACAGGAAAAGGAATTCAAATTTTCCCGGGGCTTTTCCTGTGTGGCTGGTCAGAGCATCCAAGCTCGGACTGCTGTCCAGAGCGTCAACAGAGTGGTGCACTGTGGGATAGCTCCCGGAGCTATTACCGTCGATTTCCATCCACACCTAGCCTAATTCGATATGGCCATTTCGAATTTAGCACTACTCCTCTCGTTGGGGAGGAGTACAGAAGTCGAATTTAAGAGAGCTCTATGTCGAACTAAATAGCTTCGTGGTGTGGATGGGTGCAGGGTTAATTCGATGTAACGGCGCTAAATTCGACATAAACGCCTAGTGTAGACCAGGCCCCAGGGTACAAACTCCTTCCTTCCAAACTCCCTCTGTGGTTCCTTTCCCAAAGAACACAAACTCCCAACTACCTCTCTCCGGGGTCACCTCTCTCTTGCCCTACATTTACAGGAAACACCCAGTCTGGTTCTCCCCAGCTGGGTCTAGTCCTTAATGACCTGTCTCCCCTGCAGGTGATTGGGTTAATTGGGTTGTCATGCTCTCCTTAAACTCTGTCACTGCCAGTGTGGGGTTTGTACACCCCAGCACAGGCTTCCTGTCCACAAAAGGTTTTATGTCCTACACCACCTTGACCTGACATGCCAAGTCTCACTCTTCTTGGAGACAAACTCCTTCTTTTTGAATATTAAGGTCTATCAGTACAGTATTTCACTGTTATGGTGAAGGATTTTTCCCATCTGTTCCAATTATATACATAACATCTCTGACCCATCCTCTACAGTAAAACCGTAATTTGATGAACACCAATCTTGCTAATGACCAGGTACTGTATATGAACCATTTCCACTAAATGGGAGGACAGGGGGGAGAGAAAGGGAAATCATATAAAAATGATCTTGATGAAGAACAAGTCAACATCTCTTCATGGTCTGATGCCTCCAATGCATTGGAAATCACTTTACAGTGGTGTGAGGGAAGAATAAAGCAATGCAGTGTACCACACTACAACTTATGCTCTGTATTTGCTGTAGTTTTGAGAGATATAATTTTACCAATTAGTTTGTAAATTTAGCAGTACAGTATAACTCCTATCTTGTTATTCAGTGCCCTTTTGTTTATTACAGTTTGTTAAAGTTCCATGTGCCATCCATCCTGGAGTTATATTTGATATTATGATCAACAAATGGAACCTACCTGCTCCCAACTTGGTTGTCTCCTTAGTTGGAGAAGAAGAAAACTTCCAAATGAAACCTTGGTTACGGGACACCTTAAGAAAAGGACTTGTAAAGGCCGCAGAAAGCACTGGTTGGTTCAGCTTCCAAAATCGGGAACAGAATTTCTTCTACCTCCACCCAAAAGAGTCCCCATCCAGCATTTGCCAATCTTTCATCATTAATTTCAGTGGAACTGCTCATATGCATAACAATTACATACATGCTTAAGGGCTTTGCTGGATGGTGGCCTACACCTGTATTAAGATATGTATTAATGATAGTCATACTGCAGTAACTTGTATCTCAATTATTTACTACTTCATCCAAATTACTCCAGGCAGTGGTTCTTGCAACTGATAAACATTTGAAGTGCAGTTATACTCTAAAAGGTAATGGGGAAAAAGGTGTCACAGTGGGATCCATATCAATTTTCTCTCTCCAGCTCCCTAGAAGTGGTAGGATTTTCAAAAGCACTCAGCATTGGCCTAACTACACTCCCATTGAAGTCAGTCTTGACTGCAGTGGGAACAAAGTTGAAACAAGAGAGAACTTCTGAAAAATACCACCTGAATCTCTTCACCTTCTGATTAAAAGTGGGTGTGTTTTTGTGTCTTTTAACTGGCAGCCCAGCAAACTCAACCTGGAATCTGAAAGTCAAACTGACTTATTGTGGGCATCACATCCTCACCATTCATAAAGAATTTTTTATTGGAACTGACAATTTTGTTAAGTGATGCAGAAACCAGAAGAGAATCTGGTTCACTTTACCTGTTGTTCACTACAGGGCTAACAGGAATGAAAAGTATTTGAAATATTGACACTACAATTGGCAAATAGGACTCTGAATACACATCTGTCAGTTAAGAAGCCATTTTTTCTTTGCCCCTATGAGCATAACTGCATTTTGAAGTTTATAAAGTGTTTAAAGCATACTTAGTGCTCAATATAGTATATACTCTGTTCATATTGCTTTGCTGGTTCCGGGGGGGGAAAAGTCACAGTGCCGTTTTGCTTTTCATTACTAAAAAAAGCCAAGTATTAAGGTAGTATCAGAAGTACCATAAACAGAAATAGTTATTGAGATCATTGCAGCTGCTATTTATACTTACTATACACTTCCTATGCTGCAAGTCATCTCAATACTACAAGCGGACACTACTAAGGACTTATTTTTAATCTTACTTTACTTTTTGTCTACTGACACAGTTTGCAGAATATGCTAAATCATTTAGCGAGTGCGACCTCAAGTGGTTTGGTTGTCACTACAGCATCTGGGTCTGGTAACCACCGTGGCTTGCCCTAGGCATGTGAAGAATGAACAGAGCCCTGCTCTTTGGAGGAGTCCACTCTCCAGTACACCAGAGAGCAAGAAGAAGAAGAGAATGTCAGATACTTTCCCATAGAGCTAAATGGAAAAGCCCTAACGCAGCATCTCATCTACCAGCCATTTCCAACATCCCATGATCAGTCCTCCCAATTTAGTCCTCCATCCCAACTGCAAGATGCCACCTCCACAGTTCCCACCCTCCTCCCCTTCCCCCAAGAAGTAGTACTGCCCCAGATATGCAGACTGTCATATCTTTACTTCCAGTAATAGCATTCTGCCTCTAGATGATTCTCCGTGCTCCATCGAACATCCCAGACGGGAGTATAGTCCCTGTTAAACCAAGATGACAAAGCTGGAACTCAAGATGTCTGAAACATGTTTGTTTGTGCCTATCGTTTGTCATTGCTTTCTTTAATAAAAGTGTCCTGTTTAGTACTGACTGTGATTCTATATGTAATGACACAAATTATCGATATCCGCTTGAGGCCTCAAAGATTGACTTCTCAGAGGCCCCAAGAATATCTAGAGCCAGCCTGGACAAACACATAATTAGAGGTACTTATATGCCAAATGGTAAAGCAACTAACTCCATAATGTTTTTATTGATTTCAGGTGCCTGGATCTTTACCAGTGCTCTACGTGTTGGAATAACGAGGCATATTGGGCAAGCAGTCCGAGATCACACACTGGCTAGTACTTCAGCCAGAGTAAGAGTGATTGCAATAGGAATAACTTCATTGGGAAAAATTCAGCACAGAGAGATTCTGGACAATGTGAAGGTATTTTTCTCATAACACTTATATAGTCATTTAAATATGAACTGCCTCTCCAAAAATAATTGTTAATGGTAGGCAGCAAAACAATTGAGCTGCTCTAGATGACAACGCCAAGGAGCAAAATGAGAACGAACAGGAAAGATCTGAAATTATATTAGAATCATTATGATTTTGCACCATGTGCATGCACTCCATAGACATCTCCCCCTGCTTAACAAGCAATGCTGCAAATATCCAGCAGGTGTCGGTATTATACATTTGATTAGTACAGAGTCCAGGAGAAAAGTGCTGACTTAAGAAGAGCTTGGAGGAAGAACTTCTTTATATATTAATAGGATACCACTAATTCTACATAATTTTCTACAGTCACCATAAAATTAGTCACTACAAAAACTAATTTTCCCCCTGCTGATACTCGCACCTTCTTGTCAACTGTTTGAAATGGGACACCTTGATTACATTAAACTCATTAGCACTACAACAGTAATTTTTCCTCCCTTCTTGTTAACTGTTGAGAATAGCCCACTTCCACCTTAATTGAATTGGCTCGTTAGCACTGACCTCCTACTTGGTAAGGCAACTCCCATCTTTTCATATGTTGTGTATTTATACCTCTCTACTGTATTTTCCACTCCATGCATCTGACGAAGCGGGTTTTAGCCCACGAAAACTTATGCCCAAATAAATTTGTTAGTCTGTAAGGTGCCACAAGGACTCCTCGTTGTTTTTGCTGATACAGACTAACACGGCTACCCCTCTGAAACCTATATCTGCACTGTTATGTTTCTGTGTATACACAGAAGAAGATGGCCCAAAGAGCCAGTTGCAGATCCTTGATCCAGGGGCTAATTCTGCATGTTTTTTATTTATCAGTTAGTGTCACAGATGTGCTCAGTGCCTCACCCTTGGCCCCAGAGAACGAGAAGGATCTGGGTCATGCCCTGGGATTGAGTTCCCCCTTCAGGATTACGCCTCAGTTCCTTGTGACCCCTGGCCAAACTGTGTCATTAGAGGGCTTGGTGTTGCAGAGGGCCCCTGGGCCTAGGATTTGGCCCTTGGCTACTGAAATATGCTCCTGACCCTCAGGCCCCAGTCAATTATTTATATGGTACCACTGCTGTGCACAGAACTGTCCAGACACGTAAAATGACACATCCCTACCCCATACAAAACAAAAAGACAGCAGGAAGGAGGGGAAAAGGAAAGCAACACACAAGCAAAATGACTGAGCAGACGAATTGGCTGTATCTTGCTAGAGCCCAGTGTTAAGTGTCAGTGGGCAGGAAGGGGAAAGGGAAGAGGCGTGTGTGTGTTTGTTTATTTATTGAAAACCATCCTACAGCAATGTGAGCTAAGTTAAAGGATCAAGAGGAGAGAAGACAAGAGAGGTGGGCAATCCTAGTTTGAGCTGCCACTGACAATATACCCAAATAATAGCAGATGGACACCAGGAGGAAGGGATGTATTGCCAGAATGGGGCAAATTATATAGATGTATATAAAGCCTTTGTGCCTAGAGAGTGGTTCTCAACCTTTTCTGGGCAGGGATTCCATGTTGCAGTAGAAAAAAAAAAAAAAAAGTTTCAGGACATCCCACCCATCTGGTCATGGGAGAGGGGAAGAGGGAGAAAAATGAAGGGTTACGCCCTCCCCAAACACACACAGACTTTCTGTGACCCACTCCCCAGAGAGTGCAACTCCCAGGTTGAGAACTGATTGATTAGACCATACATAGTCTTGCCAACAAAATAATGCTGCATAGTTTGAATTAGTATGTACATATAGTGCACTAAATTAACTGCTAGTGTAAAGACAGACCTAATGCAATGGAAGTCGATGGAAATACCCCCATTTACATGAGCAGACACTTTAGGAACCCTTCAGGCTCTATTCCCCAGTCATCATGGTTTGTGGCCTGTGTCATTTGTCTAAGATCAGAAAAACATATTGCCAGGAGTTCTGAACTGATGCCCAAGTCACAAACAAGGTGTTTGGTATCAGTATATTTTGCAGAATCCAAAAGGGAGACTCAGAAGACTTCATTTTCTAGCGCTGCCCAATCTGGTGTCTTTTACAAAGATGCCAGTCTCTTTCTCCCAACTTTTAAAGGAGACTTTATTGGAAGTGTCTGAATATTTATTTTCTTCTATGACATAGTGCAAAACCACTAAAAATCAGACAAAAATAGAAAATCTATTTTATGAAGATTAACCTCTCTCTTTTCTAGAATGAAAACCTTGTATGCTACAAGTCAGATGATAATGGCCAAGGGCCACTGTACTCCCTTGACAACAATCACTCCCATTTTATTTTGGTGGATCAGATAAATCCAGATGAGCCAGATGGAACTACTAAACTACGGCTCACCTTGGAGAAACACATTTCAGAACAGCGCACTGGGTATGGAGGTAGGTAGATGCAAAAGAAATTAATCAAGTTGTTAGCCAATACATATATGTTATACAAATTGCACATCATATCAATATGCATTAAATATTAGCAAAGTTTTATATTTGAATGATATTATGCTTACGTTTGTTCATTCATGCTAAGTATCCCATAACTCTTTGTAAAACTAAGTCAGCTTTGGCATTAGCAAATCAAAATCTGTCAGAATCAAACTACATTAATTCTATGTCCTACTATAGGTATCTTCATGGGCAACTGGTTTGGAATGTAGTATCCAAAACAGAGATAAGAAAAGTACAGAACAAAAACAAGTTGAGGAACTGTTACAAACTGGTGGGTTGGATTTTAGTGATGTGCAAAGAATTTTGTAATTCGTAAAATCATACTATAGATACTAGCTGAAATGTATATCTTTGACACACACCATCTGTGTAAGGTGACCATGCTGGGAGGTAAGGATTGGTTCTTGGAAGGAGGGTACCTATGTCTCCTTTTCATTTTGTACTGCTTTGACTTTAGACAATACATTTGCCTAAGTTCGGTTATCTGGTCTCTTGAACTTTTTTAGGAATGAACCACAAGTGTAGTCAAACAATTGGCTACACCGTTTAGTCAATAAAAAGTTATCACAATATTTATACTCTAGTAACACCTAGAACCTCCAGCTGAAATCAGGGCCCATTGTGCCAAGCACTATACATATAGTAAGAGACAGTCCCTGCCCCTAGGAGTTTACAGTCTAAATAGACAAGACATAAAGAAAGTATCATTATCCACTTTTAATTGTTGGGAAATTGAGGCCAAAAAAGTGACACTCAGAGCTGGGAACTGAACTCCTACATCCCAGTCTAGCTCCTTAAGCGCAAGGCTATCCTTCTTCAATGCTCAAAGCTGACATGCAAGTAGCTTTAAAAAACTGAAAATAAATGTAGATTAAGTGCCCCCAAATAACATCTATAAGAGAGAGGCATTCAGCATACTGTACTTTCGTTTTAGATCTCCCCCAAACTCATGGATTGCTGGCTCCCACTTCAGGAGACATCACATCCATCACAGAACGAGGGGCTTGCTGAAATGCTCAGTCACGTCCGTTTATTTGAGGGAGAAATTCCACCCTGTACAGACAGTGCAAGGTCTATGCACACCTAAAACTACTGTTTAAAATGGGACTTAAGTGTTACATAGGCCCTGTACCAACCAACCACCCATAGTGGAAAGTGTTTTCACTTCCTCTTGCTTCTATATCTGCAGAGCTAACGTAGCTAACAGAAAGTGAGCTGGATAATCTCTCTTATCACTCATCAGCAGAATTGTTAACTAAGCTCCCAATTGCAGGCCAAATTCTGCCCTCAATGCAGCTGCATGGACTAACAGAGAAAGCAAATGAGCCTAAAGAATGTTTGTTAAGGTGATGACATTCATATGGGAAAGAACCTGGTGTGACTCAAATCTCAGGCTGAGTTTGCAGGGCTGGCATTTAGAAATAACCCCTTTTTACTTGTAAACTAAGCAAGAGTCACTTTGCAGACTAGAATTTCATTTTAAAGACAAATAGCAAAAACATGTCATGCAGTACAAGATAAAGTCACAACTGACCCCACTATATGTCATCTTCATGCTCCAGCTGAGTTCTGCGTTAGTTCTGTCACCACCTGCACCAGTTATTCTGGGATATCTCATGGAGTGGGAATTGGTGAGCTATACATTACTTCAGGCAACCTAATAATAAAAAAGATCAATAAATAAAGAGATGTTTAAAAATCACTTGACCCAAATTGTCCTCTTCTCCTTGCTATTTGGTGCATTCATCGCTTGACTCTACAGGGGTTGTTTTTTTGGGGTGGGAGCCACTACACCTCTACCCAGATATAACGTGACCCGATATAACACGAATTCGGATATAATGCGGTAAAGCAGTGCTCCAGAAGGGCGGGGCTGCACACTCCAGTGGATCAAAGCAAGTTTGATATAACGCGGTTTCACCTATAACGCGGTAAGATTTTTTGGCTCCCGAGGACAGCATTATATCGGGGTAGAGGTGTATTTTTAGACATACTTGCAGGCCCATTTGAAATGCACTTGGTAGATTTTACAGTATAAACTGCAGTTGTACGGTCTTTAGAAATAAATGCAGCAGCTGTTGGGGAACTGTGAAGGATGACTGTACTTCAGCTTTTTTGCATGCTCCTGTGAAAATGGTTAAAAATGTATGGCTGCAAACATTTCTTTTAAATTGTCAAAGTTGTTGCATCATATAGAGTTTTACTATTACTGGTCATCACATTAGGCAAAGTTGCATTGCACTGTAGGCTGATGTGAAGCAACCTAACAGAACATTAAGAAAGAAATATATGGTTAATTCTGGCTCAGATCTGGGTCATCTGTCCTTAACAGAATCACATAGGCCTCTCATTCATATCACTTTCCCATTTATCCTCCCTTTTCCTGAATTCTTTCTTCACATTTTCCTGCATAGTTTAGTCCCAGATCCTGGAAACACATGTATTGACATGATTAACTTGATGCATGCGAGTGATCCCATGTGATGGCTCCACATCGGGAGAGATGGTCAAAATTTCCATTTTTCAATGGAAAAAACATTTTTGTCAAAAAAAATCAATGTTTTTACCAACAATACCACTCGTCAAAACTTTTCCCACTATAAACAGTTTTATTTGAAAGTTGGAAGTACATATTTTTAAAAAGCAAAACCAAAAAACAGCTCTATGCATCTATAATGTTAAGCGTGTGCATAGATGTAGTGAGGAGTCTGCCTACATAGAGCTCCCTTCAGCTCGGAGGGTATGGATCAGAAAGTTAGAGAGGATCACCCTAATTCCATATGAAGCTTTCATGAGCCTATTGGAAATAGAGGAACAGCCACCACCACCTTGTTTTTCTAGCATCTAGGGCTAGGTCTAGACTACCCGCCTGAATCGGCGGGTAGAAATCGATCTCTCGGGGATCGAATTATCGCGTCTCGTTGGGATGCGACAATCGATCCCCGAATCGACGCTCTTACTCCACCAGCAGAGGTAGGAGTAAGCGCCATTGACGGGGAGCCGCGGAGGTCGATTTTGCCGCCGTCCTCACAGCGGGTTAAGTCGGCTCCGATACGTCGAATTCAGCTACGCTATTTGCGTAGCTGAATTTGCGTATCTTAAATCGACACCCCCCCCCCCCCGTAGTGAAGACCTGCCCTAGGACACTGACCGCTTTTTAAGTCAGGACAAGTGGACAATAGTTAGAATCTATTTGCAGTGTGTGTTCTAATTGTATTTAACCTAGCATTCCAAATACTGGCTCTCCCAGGGCCTCGCCATCCATCTGAGGTACTTAGGTGGCACCCATCACGATAGTATCTAAGCACCTCACAGTCATTAATGTATTTATCCTCACAACATGCCTGTGAGGTGGGCAGGGCTATTATTCCTGTTTTACAGAACTGATTGCCCAAGGTCACACAGGAAGTCTGTGGCAGAGCAAGGAATTGAACCCTGATCCCAAACCCCAGGCTAACGCTCTAACCACTGGACCATAGTGCTTTTCACAGCCTTTGCTGTCAACCATCCTATTGCCTGTGTTCTCAGGGTCCATTGCTCTTGTTTCAGTCCATGGACCATATGATGGCACAATGCTTTCCAGAAGATGGCAGCAACTCAACATCATCTTTATGAATGTTATGAATTTAAACGTTTTCTCATCTATTTCACAGGAACAGGTAGCATTGAAATCCCTGTGCTTTGTTTACTGGTAAATGGAGGACCAAAAACACTTGAGGTAAGAAGCAACTTGTGATATTTAAAAATTCATTCTAAAAATACCCCAAGGAGGTAACAAATCCATGTTTTGTAATTGTCAAATATTAAATAAATACTTAGCAGAACATTTTGCTGGGTGCCAACTACAAATCCGGGTAGTAAGATATTACACAATTTGGATAACAGTTAATTTTTTAGTAGAACAAAAATTAAATTCAACTTATATTCATTAGCTTCATCAGTACATCCCTTACTGCAAGAAATAGTGCAGTTTGAGCAAATTCAACAGCAATATTGCTTAGTTTTAAAAGTATCAGCAGATCACTTAAGTTTCCTATATGACTACACATCTAGCTAACACCGCAGAAAGTGAGCAGTGGAAATCTGAAAAAAATCTGGTGAATTAGAAATTCTAGCCATTCCTTACAAAGCAAGTGCAAACAGATTAGCCAGGCACAGGTGCTGGAACTAGGGGTGCTGGGCGTGCTGCCGCACCCTCTGGCTTGAAGTGGTTTCCATCATATACAGGGTTTACTGTTTGGTTCAATAGCTCTCAGCATCCCCACTATACAAATTGTTCCAGCATCCCTGTAGCCAGGCAGCTTTTCCTGGCAATGATCAGACATTGCATATTCAGTACTGCCTCTCAGAACTCAGGGAAACGCAACAGCAGATTTGCAGTATGTGCCGGCCTGATAGCATCATATTTCCATCAGATCTTCTCTTTATGGAACAGTGGGCTCAGTGAGGTACACTGCCAACACCGTCTTAGCAGCATTTGTAAATTGACCCAAAGATTCAGCTTTGATCTTTTCCCCAGCAGCTTCACACATTATGTTTGGAAATCAGCTCTCTAGCTGGATGACCCTCTTTTTCTTCAATTTCCATTTTATCTTTGGCCTGTTATGCAGGAAGTCAGCATAGAATTTCACCCAGTGATTCCTACACTGAGCCCAACAGCTTGTGTTTGAACTAGAGCATCTGACTTTAATAAGACAGCCAACCTTGATTTAAAGATTCCAAGTGATGGAGGATCTACCAGACACCTTGTAAATATGTTGCAGTGGTGAATGAATGACCCTCACTGTTTAAAAAAAAAAAAAAAAAGGGGGGGGTGTGGGGGGGGGGGGGGGGGGGGGGGGGGGGGGAGGGAGAGAGAAGAGTGTCTTCGCCTTGTTTCCTATTTGAACTTTTCTCACTTCAACTTCCAGCCACTGGATTTTGTTAAGCATTTATCTGCTAGATTAAAGTACCCTCAAGTATCCAAGATCTTCACTCAATGCAGACTGATCAAGTCACCTCTTAACCTTTTCTTTTATAAGTTAAATACGGCAGCAATTCCTGCATGGTTGCTGTTGAAAGCCTTGCAGTGCAAGCCAATTGATCTTCTTTTGAAATCTTTAGAGAACAAGACTGGGAGACCAAGAAAAGACTGGAGGGTGTTGCTCTGGGCTCACCTATGTGCTGGGAATGAATAGCCAATTGTTATTTTTAACATCGCTATCGCTTGTAAACAATCACGTATGTCAGGGGTTCTAGTATTTTTTTTAAAGTGCAGGAGGAGAGCTGGCACTGAGGTCTGAACATCTAATGAGATTGTCACATACCCCACAATATACATTGGCTGGTAATGAATTATTATTTCAACTAGGATAATATGGTTATTAGCCTCTGAAGGATACAACTTCCATGGCCTCCCCTGCACCTCATTGTGATTACACGACTCTTCCCATCTACAGATATCGTGAAACTTGGCATAAAGGCCACTCTTTGTGGATGTTTTCAGCAGCCTTCTTATAAACTTCTAGTTGCCAGGTTTCACAGCTGATGCTGAGTAGCCAGATGTAGTGTTCCCTCAAAAAATTTCTGCTTTACAGAACTTGCAGTCAACCTCAGCAGGATTACTGTGCCTCACTGAGGAGTTCCCCATGCAGTGCTTCTCTTTTTCTTGCTAATTCTGGCCCCAAGATTCAAAAATGGGGATTTTACACCAAGCTACCAGAGAGTGACTGTTTTTAAACCTTGGCTACCCAAATCAGGACTCTTAGCTAGCTGGGAAGATAATGGTGGAACAGGGTATAGTTAAGTGGCTATCTGCAAGCCATCCCTTCACAGAAGTCAGTATCGTGGTGATCCTGAATATTCTTACTGAGGCTGAATGGAGTGAATCTGGTTCAGGTATTCAATCACATCCCTAGTTGCAAGATATTAATATATGAATGCATTGTATTTTGTCTTTCCATAACTGCATTCTAAAATATATTTTTAAAACCACAGAGAATTTGCAGGGGCTTGGAAAACTCTGCTCCCTGGCTTATCTTAGCAGGATCTGGGGGTACAGCTGACATCTTAGCTGCAGTAGTGAATGAGCCACAGCTTATTGTGCCACAAGTTGTTGAAAAGCAACTTAAAGAGAAATTCCCTACAGAAAACTTTTTATGGAAGGACATTCTCCATTGGACAGCAACAGTAAGTGAACTGGTTTAATACATTAAATGTATCACAGTCACAAACTCTGATATCATTTCTACATTATGTAGCTCATCTGGTACCCACTGCCCATATTCAGAATTGCTGGGAGGCTGCTCAAAAAATATGCTAGAGATACAAATGCTCTGAGATTAATGGCACACAAAAAGGTATCTGAGGCCAGAATCAGGCATTCAATGGAGAGCACACTTATTTTGGCTTAGTAATTCAATTGAATACTTAGGGCTCTGTCCTCCACTAAACAGTTTCTGGAGGATGTGACACACGATTCAAGCTCTGCAGCTGCGGACGTTCTGCAGCTGTGGAAGATGAGACCCAATTCATGACCCGCAGCTGCCGAGTGGAAGCCTGATTCTGGATGTGTGTGAATAGACCGTTGCTTCTCACCACTCCTTTTTACTCCCACTATCCCCATTCTTTTCCAACAGCAACAATGAAAGTTACTCTTAAAACAAATAAATAAAACACTAAGACCCACAAGGCATATAAATTCATAGATCAAAGGGACAGTGAGCTTTGCAATCAAGATGTGGGAGATAGTTTATTTGGGAAAGAACGCTAAAGTGGATACTAATAGGTATATAAATCAACTGAATCTGACCTTCAGATCACCTCCTCTACTGTAATCCATAGTTTTAAAGTTCCACTTGTCTGTCCTGTCATGCAGAAGCTTGCTAGGGCACCATCACCATAGGATGCACGCAGTAGCATGATGTCTTAAAGTCTTGGTAGCAGCACTGTGGGAAACTCAAGAGGCAAAGAAGCTCAGGGGTGGAGGAAAAGAAAGCATTTTGTTGACCCTCTGGCTGCATATCAATATGTGATGGCTTTTCCACAAAGCAATTTTAGAGAGTGTGGCCTTAAAGAAAGGAAAGAGCTAATGGCAGGTGGAAGGGTGGAATGGTTAGAACCCACTGCACTATATGTACTATCTACGGAATGGCTATCATCAATCAAGAATGGGAGAGAAGAAGGACCTTTTGGGCAAGACACTTGTTTTCTCTATGCCTCTGTTCCCCCATCTGTAAAATGGGGATAAAATTTCTCCCTTTCTTCCACACGATCTGCCTTTTCTATTTAAGATGGGAGCTCTTTGGGGCAAGGAGTGTATGTGTGTATGTCATCTCAGCTGGGGCCTCTAGGCCTAACTGTAATAACAGTAATGATAGGATGAAGAATAAAACAATTTGTTTCAACCCCGTAGATTCAGAACATTGTTTCCCAGCAGCATCTTTTAACAGTGCACAGTTTTGAGCAAGAAGGTTCAGATGAATTAGACACAGTCATTTTGAAAGCTTTGGTCAAAGGTAAGAATCTCTTTTGGCTGGTCTTTATAGTTGCTAGATCTGTTAAAGTGTATATTTGAGATTTGCCCACATTTTGTTTTCTAACCTGAGATTATCTGCATGATAATTTACAGTGTTCATCCCTGAGAGCTAAGTGTGCCTGTGTTATTGCTCCACCAAGTGCACTTTGTACGTGCTAAGAGGTGAGCGAGACTACAATGTTAAGACTAGAGTTAGAAGGAGCATTTTTAGAATACATTTTAAATTTTAAATTACAAAATTTGGCCAGAAAGTGAATTATGAAAATGTCAAGCTTCCAATGTGTCTGATCCAAAACCCACTGAAATATATCCAAAGGCTCTAGTCAGTAGGCTTTAGGTCAGACCTTCAGTGCTAATAATAACAACAACACGATAAAGAAAGTGTCCCACTCATGAAAAAAAAATTTATTTAAACCTTATATTTTTCAGTTTTTTCAAAATATCCCAATGGAAGAAATAGACAAGCCAACTCTGTCTCTCATATAACAATCTGTTCAGATGAATTTGTATCAAATGATGGGGGTTATTTTTGTAGCTACATATTTTAAATGGAAGGGTTTTTCATTTAATTTAGATGGACAAGGAGTTATAGTTTGAGGGAGGTTAAATTATATAAGAAGTTAAGGGAAAGATGGTGAAGTTACCACAACCTTAAATAAGGGGCAGTTCATAGTGTCACTGCCCCAGGAACAGGCCAGAGACCAACCTGTGCCTCAGGCTCACAACTGGATCTCCAGTGGAAAAGTACAGTAGTCTGCACCCCTCCCCCCTTCCTTGGTACAGCTTACCAGCTCCCACTCCTTACCTGCTTAGAAACACTGGCTGGCAGATGGCAGGCAATTGAGTTAAGGAGTCTCTACCCACTCAGCCTACCTGGAGGGGAAGTGACCGCTCAATGGAGGCTGCTTTCCCTCCCATGGGGCAAGCCGTGATGTGGATAGTCTAAGTCTACACAAGGGAGCAGGGCATTTTACATACCCGTACCCCTTTGCAATTGCACTTAAAGCAAGCCACAATCTCATCCTAAATTAGCTATAAACTTTAGTCTGAGCAAAACCTTCCTACAAACTCTGTGCAATCAGGATGCTCTGCACGATGACTGAATTGTATGAACATCCAAAAGCTGGGAAGTGGTTTTCACACCGATGTTCAAATGGAGGAAAAAAAACACAAACCAAAAATTCACTTATAAATGGGCTATTGCCTCCATTCAGAACCAAAAATGCTCTTCCAATAAGGAAACAGTTACACAAAATTAATGTGATAATCCAGTGGCAGCTTTCATCAAAGTAAAGCCTGATCAATTTTCACATGCTGGGCTTGGGTTCCATATTTACATAATCTCGTTTCCACTAACTCAGACCGATAGTAAAATGGCCACAATGGCCAGGGAAACAGAACTAATAGCAAGTGTATCTTATTCTTGAAGACAGGAGCAAGCAAAGTGGGCTGTTTGATCAGTGTTCCTGTTTGATGTACAGTCTTCTGCTTGCTTGTAGATGATGCAACAGGGACAATTGGGTATAAGTTTTATCAGATCACACTAGATGTGATGGAATTTTTTTAAGTAATGCTCACTATCATATTGTATAGTATATTAACTGATCCATGGTTGCTGTTTGCGCCTCTTAGAAATAATAGGCTATAGAGGAATTGAAACGTGTTGGCGATAGTATATTCTGATTAAAGACATTTTAAGAAGCCATACATCAAACTCAGCTTCCATAGCGAAACTTCCAGTTTTATGACAAGAAACCTGCACTCTGTCTTCTGAAAGAGTTCTATAGTAGCATTGCCATCCATTGCAGTTTGTGTTGGATCTTCCCAGATTCAACAGGGGGAGGGAGGGATTCCATATCCTGTGAGTTAATACATTAAAAAACTCCCAAACATACCCTCTTCTGAAGAACACGATTCAGTTTGAAGGCCCAAGAACATGTGAGAGAGAGATTTTGGCTAGAAAACAACATTCAAAATGTGAAGTGGATGTAAACTTTCAGACCACAGTCCCTCAGGTAAGGGGGGGAAAATAAAAAAGTGTGAGGGATTTCCATGTAGGTAACCCACAAATCTGACATAACTGAACAAGAGGTCTCATTACAGTCACACTTTGATTAAACTTTATGTAACGTCCAATTTAACGTAGAGTCAAATGCTGAATGTATTTGTGTTTCCTGTTTTTGGCAGCCTGTAAAAGTCACAGTCAGGAAGCCCAGGAATACCTGGATGAACTGAAGCTGGCAGTGGCCTGGAATAGAGTGGACATAGCTAAAAGTGAAATATTCAATGGAGATGTTGAATGGAAGGTACCAGACTATACTTGCTTCGATTGTAGTTGCATAAATCCTATTGTCGATGGGCAAGAATTTCATGTAGCTAGTGAAACATACCAGATCAGTAGTACTAGAAACTAAAGCCCTCTTTTATTCCCCATGAAAGCACAGGAGGTGGCAGTGCGCATTGTCCTCGCGCTGCCTCTGTCTTTCTTGACCACAAAGGATTATATCTAAAGAGCCAAGGATATTTCAGCTGCCATAGCCCTTCTGTCCTTGGCTACCCCACCGAAACTGCCAACAGCCCTTCGGGCATCCTTTTGTTTTGTATTTGTATAGCAACTAGCACAATGGGGCCCTGGCCCATGACAGGCTCTTACGCACTGCCGCATTACAAATATACATACCATAGTAACAGGATAACCATAAATACTAATTGTGATGGAGTTTTTCCATTGTGCACACACACACATGCTCAAAGACCTGATATGAGGCCATTCTTTCATTTCATATCAGCTCTCCCCTCCCTCCCAGAATCAGTCAGGTGGTAGCAAATTTTAACGATTGCTGATCTGGTCTGGATTTAAACAGTGGGTGAAAGTCTAATTTCCGAACTCTAATCCCCCATGGCAATACTCGTAAAATATAAATTATTCCCTTTTGTGTTTCATGGAAATCTAGTCCTGTGACCTAGAGGAAGTGATGATGGATGCTCTGGTGAATGATAAGCCAGAATTTGTAAAGTTATTTATCGACAATGGGGCCAACATGTATGACTTCCTGACATACAGCCGGCTTCAGAGGCTCTACTACTCCATCTCTCGGAAATGCCTCCTCTATGCACTCCTACTGAAGAAACATGAGGAAAGCAGGCTGACTCTAGCAGGGATCACTGGTCAACAACATAAAGAAATGATGGACGTCTGCCCACTCTTTACCCTCCATGAAGTTTCTAGAGTGCTCAAGGATTTTCTTCATGATGCATGTAAAGGTTTCTATCAAGAGGTCAAGCCAGGAAGCAAGAAGAAAGCTGTGAGTTACAGTTAAGATTCACATATTAACCGCTGTTCTCTCTGTTTTTGGATTTTATTTACAGCTGTCCAACATTTTGAAAATGAAGGCGGGGCAGAGAATTGGAGAAACTTGACAATTTTTTCCTTTTCTTCAACCAGCTATAAAATTCGTTAAAATGTTTTGAATTTTCCAATTTTTAATTTTTGAATTAAAAAGGGAGGGATTTTTTTGGAAAACATTTTGTGATTCCTCTTTATGCACCCACCCACCCACTACAAGGTATTGTATCTTGAATTAAGTTCAAAGTGTGGGGGTGGATTCATAGAAGGGAATGCAGGGACTCAAAAAATATGATCCGTGATTCAGGTTCAATCAGCAATTCTGTAGGACTCAGATCTCCAAACTACAAATTCTAGCAGAATTTCAAGTAGATATGCCAACAACTTCCTAGTTCTTTTATTGATGGGGGACAAAAATAGCTAACAGACTTGCCCCTCCCCCACCAATTTCAGCATGATCTATTTATATAGACTAAATCCTCAAAATATTTGAAAAATAAACTGCATTTTATTTTAAGCTTCATGTGAGGTAAGAAGCAGTGAGGCTGAGCAGCTGGTGCTTGGACTAAAAAGAGAAGGGGCACTCCAGTGCTCTTTCTTGTTGTGTACACGGCCATGTTGAGACTGGTTTTATGTTTAAATATAATACCTTTTGTTGCTTTACCCTGAAACGGAGTTCTTTGCCCCAGTTATGCAGAACCTGGTATAATTCAAGTCCAACTTAGATGAGCTAATCACAGGGGGTTTGGGGATGATATTACACATACAGGATGAAATCCTGGCTCCAGTGAAATCAATGGGAGTTTTGCCATTGACTTCAGTGTGGCCAGGATTTCACCCCAAATGTTCTCACACATATTAAGTTGTATCGTGGATACAAGGCCCCTTTGATTCAGTGTATAGAGTGAATTAGTTACCTCTTGAGCCTAAGGAAAATCAAAAGGATTTGAAAGTTGCTCGCACTGCTGATTTGCTGCTTGGATCATGTAGTTGGCACAGACACGTTTGACGATATATTAAAAATATAAAATGAAATTATAAAATCAGATTTTAAGTTTTTCTTAAAATGTATTGTAGGATAAAACAAATGCAAAACGACTACCGGGGCTCCTGGATATGAACCAGAAGAGTGAGAATCCCTGGAGGGATTTATTTTTATGGGCAGTACTTCAAAACCGGCACAAGATGGCAAACTATTTCTGGGCTATGGTAAGCTTCAAGATATAACTACTTTAGGCCACTTATTGGCAATTTGTTTTAGATCTGAAATATTAGTATATTCAGTCTTGCAGTTAGGAAGTTAAGATATATAGGTTTGTCCTTCAAGATATGAGATATGACTTTTATGGAGTCTTTCACTGCTGAATTGCTTTAGTGTGAATGTAGCTCAGGCTGGTAGTGGCCAAAAGTTACATAAACATGGTGTGAGCCACAGCTGGTAAAAATCAATGCAGCTTCATTGGCTTCCATTAAGCTCTGCTGATTAACACCATATGAGCATCTGGCCCTTGATTTTAATCACTGTCTTCCGGGCAGTCAATGACCCTTTGCCTCTGACCTCAGATTATGTTCCTTTTCCAATGGGTTAATCGTGTGTTTGGTTTTCACACCATGGGGAAGGAAGAGACACATCAGCATACCCATTACTCATGCTCTGCATCTGTGGGGAAATGTGTTTCTCTGTTTCCACCAGTCACTTTTCTCCTCTTGGCCCTTGCCTGCTGCCTGAAAGTCAGGCCCCTTTAAAAGGTCTCCAGCTGGGTTCCCAACCATGGAGATGACCCCAAAAAATCACTAGCCTGAAAGAGGTACTAGAACTACAACTCCCATGAGGCACTGCAACAGCATTTCCAAATCAAGTATTTCAGCCCAAGTTTTTTGTTGCTTGTATTTCTGTCCCCTACCCAAACAAACAACTCAAAGTTTTCCACAGAACCCCCTCCCCATTCTTCAACCTGCTCTCATGGTGACATTCTCATCATTCAGAATCATTAATATTTATCATAGGCTGCCCCCACCTCCTTTCCATTTTCCAGGGACAAGAAGGTGTAGCTGCAGCTCTGGCAGCTTGCAAGATTCTCAAGGACATGTCCCGACTGGAAACAGAGGCTGAAGTAGCCCGTAGGATGAAAGAAGCCAAGTATGATCAGCTCGCTCTGGGTAAGCAACTGCAGTCTTTAAGATCATTATCAAATATTTAAGATGTGACTGGCACTGGAAGACCAGCTAGCAAAAAAACATCATAAAGTAATAACAGACATGCTCCAATGAGTAACCCAACCCTTTCGAAGCTTTGCTAGTCCCAAGCGTACAGATATCACAAGTCAGCCCCACCTCCCTCCCCACCAAAATCACAAGAGTAATGTATAAATTATAGGATTTTAAAATAAACCACTATTTTTGGTCTATCCTGTGTTTTTTAAGGCTTTAGAGGAAACTGGCCAGCTCCAATTTAAGTGGGACCATTTCTGGTTCAAAGGCCTATCTGAAATACACACACAAAAATGCAGGCTCCCTGCTGGGCGCTTGGAGTGGGTACACCCACTATCCCCTCCTAATCTCCAAGGTGGGGAAGCTGCCACTCCCTTCTATCCCTGGCTTTATCATTGTGTCTCTGTCTCTCTCAATCATGCTCCCAAGGCCCTATCACCAAATTAGGCCAGGTCTACACTAACCCCCTAATTCGAACTAAGGTACGCAACTTCAGCTACGTGAATAACGTAGCTGAAGTTCAAAGTACCTTAGTTTGAACTTACCTCGGTCCACACGCAGCAGGCAGGCTCCCCCGTCGACTCTGCGGTACTCCTCTCGTCTAGCTGGAGTACCGCAGTCAACGGCGAGCACTTCCTGGTTCGACTTATCGCGTCCAGACAAGACGCGATAAGTCGAACCCAGAAGTTCGATCGCTCGCCGCCGAACTACCGGGTAAGTGTAGACCTACCCTTAGACTCTCGAGATTTCCAGTGCTTGCTGGCATTGCCCAAGCTGAAAATACTGCAATGACATCCTCTCTCACTGCATTTTGATAACTTAAAGCTCCTGATCCTAGACTAAAGCAGGAAGTGCAGAAGTGTGTGGAAGGGACAAATGAAATAAAGAGGGAGCCAAAACAATTTCAAACCTCAAAAAAAGCTTTAAGGATGGGTTTGGGAGTCTATTCGATAGCTTGGATCCGTTTATTATTCAAACCAGTTCAAGCGCCCTGTAGATTTACTCCCCAGTCTTCTGGCAGCTGTGTAGATGCCAAGGCAAAGATTTCGAACACCTGAAACCAACCAGCTTGCTAGATTTTAATTTAACATTCCATTCCAAATGGCAGCCAGAATTAAAATAATCGCCATCAAGGATACACGACAGATCCCAGCAAAAGCCAGGACCAGATTAAAGCAATCCAGAGCCCTAGGCACACAATGATTCCCATGGCTTTGACCTCCCAGTTGCAGCATTTATAGCAGGGGGCCCGCCTGCCAGAGAGGCAGTGCCATACGAGTCTCCCTTCCTTCAGCAGCATTTGTGGTGGCAGTAGGGAAAAGATAAGGGTGGCATCACACAGGTCCCCTGGAACTTCTGCCAGCAGCTGGGTTTGTCTGATTGGGAGGTGAGCCATGTCTGCTGCACTCTTCTCCTCCACAGAATTCTCTGTTAGGTGGTGTTAGCAGGGCCCCTAGAACAACGAGGCTTTGGCTGCATCTACACTTGGAGCTGGGGGTGTGATTCTCAGCTTGCGTAGACGTACTGGCACTAGCTCTGCTTGAGCTAGCACAACAAAAATAGTCGCATAACCCCAGTAGCATGGGCAGTGGCAGCGGCATGGGCTAACCATGCCGAGTGCAAACCTGCCCCAACCCCTTTGGTATGTACTGGGGGCAGCTAGTCTTTGAGGCCACTGCCTGGGCTACCATAGTTACACTACTGTTTTTAGTGTGTTAAGTGGATGAGTGCTAGCGTGAGCATGGTCAGGCAGACATCATTGTATCCGTTTATACAAGGGTCATATTTTCAAGACTGTCTTTGCAACCATGAGATCTAGACATTTTTTTTTTGTTTCTAAAATCAGAACGAAGACTCTGGTGTAATCACATGAATGCTGGAGTCCTAGGCAAAGGACTGTAGGGCCACTGAAATCAATGGAAGTCTTTCCATTAACTTCATTGGCCCAGGATAAGACCAACAGTGCCTAGGTCTTAATCTGGTCCTGACAACGATATGTACTTCAATGAGCATATTCAAGGGATGCTGCAAAATAAACTTCTGTATCAGGCAACTTCAAAAAACACTGATATTGAAAAGCCAAAGTGGTTGAGGTGGTGAAAGCAGGGATAGGAAATGTTCTGGAGTGGGGGGGAAAGATCAGTAGAGTGATGGACACAGTAGCCAACTCAGACACAATGAGCACACTGTGACTTACTTCCGCTGGTGCTCCCATTACAATAGCAACTGGGCACTAAGACCAAAGGCCAGCTCCTGTTAAAGAATTTTGCCCTAAAAGGGCCAACGTTGGTGTGCAACATGTCTGTGGCTTGAACCCCATGGTTAGTTGGGTAAGGCCTGATGTTGAGCACCCTCATTTCCCTTGGATTACCCATGGGAGTGGAGGGCACTTGGCACCTTGAAGAATCAGGTTCTTCAGTGTGTAAGAAAACCTACCACAGTTTGGTTTGTGCCTGATACTGCATCAAATTCTGCATATGAAGTGGCTTCACAATTGGGCCTTTAATGTGTATTTGTGTGCTTGTAAAAGGGGCTTTTATGTAATCTGTGGAAGAACTGAGGGACGAGAAATTTATCAATAAAAAGTCAAATAAGTGAGAAAAAAATTAAACAGACTCAAGACTGAGAAGAAACCATGTAGGCAAGAAAGGGGCAATGAATGGGCACCTAACGGGGATGAAGGATTTCGGCTTTTTGAAAATACTTAAATTTAAGGAGACATTTTCAAATGCATTTTTACCACAATTCCCTGAATTTTAACTCTTTTCCCAAGAGAAATACACAAGTTCTCTCTCCTGCCCCAGTGTGTATGCACAGATGTAGAGCTGTGGGTCTGTCATGGAAAATGAATTTCCTTCACTTGGCAGAGCTATTCAGTGAATGCTATCACAACAGTGAGGAACGAGCGTTTGCTTTACTGGTGAGGAAAAACCAATACTGGAGCAAAACTACCTGTCTCCACTTGGCCACAGAAGCAGATGCTAAGTCTTTCTTTGCACACGATGGTGTCCAGGTGAGCAAAATGCAAGGAAATTCCCTTGTGACTTTCTAGGGGCAGCATTGTACTTAGGCACAGCCCTGAACAAAGGAGGAGTTCATGGATAAACTGCACCCTCCCAGGAAACATCTTGTTGAGGCAGAATTCCTCCAGTGCTCCCCTGAGGCAAAAAGAGAAGGGAGTATTCTACTGCAGTGCGTTACAGAGCAGCATACTCACCTCCTGGTGTCCAGCCAGGCCATCAATGGAGAAGAGGTCAAAGCTCTGGCCCCACCCACTCCCTGCTTTCTCTCACCCAATTGCTCACAGAGGAGCACTGGGAATGCATCTCTTATTCTCCATTTCACAACTGAAGCCAGGATCTGTAATGAAGCTGTACAGGGATGTGGGGTGACTCCATCACATGGCTGTGTTAGGCCCAACAAAGGGTTTTTTCTTCATGACAAATTATAACTAGGGATGCCAATTTTGGTTGGACATATTCCTGGAGGTTTCATCACATGACAATCTTTAATGAAAGATTAATTTCTAATTCCTGGAGACTCCAGGGCAATCCTGGAGGGTTGACAACCCTAATTATAACTTCCGTGTTGCCCTCAACTCGAGGTCCTGTCGACACACAAAACCCTTAAGTGCGGTGGTGCTTTTATCTCAAGTTTGCTGCCCATCAGGGTGTGGAGGCTACAACTCAAGTTAGCACAACTCATCAGCTACTATCACAATCACTCTGTAGCATGGACACAGGCTAGCTCCAGTCAAGTGCTGCTAAGTCCTCCAACGTCTTCCCACAATTCCCTCCCATGTGCCCAGAAAGGAGATAAATTCTCCTGCAATTCACTGGGAAATAATTCATAGATCAGCTCAGTTTACTGCAGTGCAAAGAACCATGGGATATGTCCCCCGAAATCTTAGTGCAGAGGTGGGCAAACCACGGCCCACGGGCCACATCCGGCCCACGGGACCATCCTGCCCAGCCCTTGAGCTCCCGGCTGGGGAGGCTAGTCCCCGGCCCCTCCCCCGCAGCCACACCGCCGCACGGGCAAGCAGCGCGGCACCGTGTCTGGCTCTGGCCGGGCAGCGCGGCTGCCAGACATGCTGCTCTGAGCGGCTTGGTAAGGGGGCCGGGGTGTTGGATAAGGGGCGGGAGATTCCAGAGGGGCAGTTAGGGAACAGGGAGCAGGGGGGGTTGAATAGGGGGCAGGGTCCTGGGGGCGGTTAGGGGCGGGGGTCCCAGGAGGGGTTAGGGGACAAGGCGCAAGGGGGGGTGGATGGGTCGGGGGTTCTGAGGGGGGCAGTCAGGGGGCGGGAAGTGGGAGGGGTCAGATAGGGGGAGGGGGCCAGGCTATTCGGGGAGGCACAGCCTTCCCTACCCGGCCCTCTATACAGTTGCGCAAGCCCGATGTGGCCCTCGGGCAAAAAAAGTTTGCCCACCCCTGTCTTAGTGCTATACATGAACAAGAGCTGTGCCAGCACAGACATAGGTGCTTTCCCTGGAGCTAGGTTAGCGAGGAGTAAGAGAGTGTAGACAACTTGAGTTAACTCTGCAATGAAGACATACCCACAATCTAGTTTTAGGTAGTGTTTCTTGCCCCACCCTTCAAGGTTCCACAGAAGAAAAACATGATTTAGCTCCATGTTCACTTGCTTTGTGTCAAAGCCAGGTTTACTTTCTGTTCTTTTTCTTTGACTTTCAGGCCTTCTTGACAAAAATCTGGTGGGGAGACATGTCAACAAGCACTCCGATCCTGAAGTTAATCTGCGGATTCTGGTGTCCTCTTCTAATCTACACTAATCTAATAGCATTCAGGTATAAACAAAACATTTGTGTGTGTCAAAGCTGTTCCGGGGGGTGGGGGGGAGGAAGAATCAGTAAGAGACAGTTAAGTGAAAAATATAGCGCACACAGAAATAATGACAGAAAGAAAGGAGGGTGACATTACCTCTGGGCAGAGGGGCCAACAGAAGGGCTGGTCAGCCATTAAGCCCTAAGGGTATGTCTGCACTGCTGCTGTGAGAGGTCATTCCCAGCGTGGGTAAAGAGACTTGTGCTAGTTCTGCTCATGCTAGTGTGCTAGAAGTAGTGTGGATGTTGCCACACAGGCAGGAGCTCAGAGCAGGGGGGCAGGCAGACGTGAACTCAGGCAGCTAGCTCAAGCCACCACCTGTGCTGCAATCTCCAGCAAAGCTAGCATGAGTCTGGGAATCATACCTCCCAGCTGCAGTGTAGACATAACCTAAGAAGCCTTAAGTGGTATTTAGTGGTTGGATGGGCCTCGTGCAGGCCCCTACTATGCTTAAAATGTGACTGTATTCTCCACTTGTAAGGTAACTCCCTTCTCTTCATGTATAATAATGCCTGCATCTGTAATTTTCACTCCATGCATCTGAAGAAGTGGGTTTTTACCAACGAAAGCTTATGCCCAAATAAATCTGTTAGTCTTTAAGGTACCACTGGACTCTGCATTGTTTTTGTAGGTTCCCTTCTGTGCTGGATCTTCAGCTTGCCCCCTACAGGATGTGAAATACACAGCCTGGCTGGTTCTCTCTAGCCACATAAGAGCCTCTTACCAGGGAGAGATCCCAGGCCAGGCTGCTGTAACATAGCTGCATAGCTCTCAGTTCAGCAGTGAAGAGCTGCCTTCCATCATCTTTCAATAATAATTATATTTTCTTACAGTGAACAAGTACAATCAAAGAATGAGCCAGAGACATTCAGAGAGCTAGAGAGCCTAGACACAGAAAGGACTTCGCTTTTTTCCAAGGAGGGGGATAGGTAAGTCTGAGTCAGTCTGTTAATATAATTCGGAAGTTGAATTAAGACACAACAGTCAAAGCACAGGACATTTCTCGGGGATTAATGACTAGCTGATAACCCAAAGGACAGCTGAGGTTCCCTTGTCAGTCATTAATCCTCAGAAAATCCCCTGCGCCGAGGTCGTTATTGTTATTACTGTGTATATGGAAAGAGGGAGATAAATAGGAGCATAGAGTTATTTTTAAATGAACAAAGCAACTTCAGTCACTCTATACAGCTCATACTGACAGAACTGATGGCCGGTGTTTTAGCCAGATTCTCTCAAGTCTCCTCTTAGCATTCCATTCAGCTAATGACAGCTGCTGTGTATTGGATTTAAGGCCTAAAACTGCACAGGTCTGAGTAGCAGGCTGCTGAAAGACATGCAGAAAGCAGACTCTGAACTCATTCAACTTTGGGATCTGAACTTTCTGATACTTTATCCCTCTCTACCCAGGTCTTCACAGCCAAATCCACAATAATTATGTTTAGTATAGTAGCACCTAACCGTTTCTATCCCAATCAGAATCCTCTCAGGCTAAGTGATAGGCCTGGTCTACACTAGGCGTTTATGTCGACTTTAGCGCCGTTACATCGACTTAACCCTGCACTCGTCCACACCACGAGGCCATTTAGTTCGACATAGAGCTCTCTTTAAATCGATTTCTGTAATCCTCCCCAACGAGGGGAGTAGCGCTAAATTCGACATGGCCATGTCGAATTAGGCTAGGTGTGGATGGAAATCGACGCTAATAGCTCCGGGAGCTATCCCACAGTGCACCACTCTGTTGACGCTCTGGACAGCAGTCCGAGCTCGGATGCTCTGACCAGCCACACCCCGGGAAAATTTGAATTCCTTTTCCTGTCTGGGCAGTTTGAATCGCAGTTTCTGTTTGGACACCGTGGCGAGCTCAGCAGCAGTGGCAAAGATGCAGAGCTCTCCAGCAGAGATGGCCGTGCAATCCCAGACTAGAAAGAGGGCCCCAGCATGGACTGATCGGGAAGTCTTGGATCTCATCGCTGTGTGGGAAGATGAGTCCGTGCTTGCCGAGCTGCGCTCCAAAAGATGGAATGCAAAGATCTACGAGAAGATCTCTAAAGCCATGGCAGAGAGAGGATACAGCCGGGATGCAACGCAGTGCTGCGTGAAAATCAAGGAGCTGAGACAAGGCTACCAAAAAACCAAAGAGGCAAATGGACGCTCCGGATCCCAGCCCCACACATCCCGTTTCTACGAGGCACTGCATTCCATCCTAAGTGCGGCCGCCACCACTACCCCACCAGTGACCGTGGACTCTGAGGATGGGATATTGTCCGCGGCCGGTTCCTCCGACATGTTAGCTGACGGGGAAGATGAGGAAGGAGATGAAGAGGACGATGCAGTCGACAGCGCTTACCACGCTGATTTCCCCGACAGCCAGGAGCTCTTCATCACCCTCACAGAGATCCCCTACCAACCGTCCCCCGCCGTTACCCCAGACACAGATTCAGGGGAAGGATCAAGCAGTAAGTGTTTTAAATATCTTAACATTTATTTATAACAGAACTTGCATATTTTAAATATTAACAATAGCTAAAGTGCTTTCAAGTATGTAAACTTTTATTTATAACAGAACAGGAAGATTTGAAATATTAACAATGGGTAAAGTGCTTCTAAACATGTAAACAGGAAAGTGCAACAAAACGGGAATCTGAACAAAGGGTATCATGATTATTGTGTCTTTGGCCGCTTCAATGTATAGTCCGAACCATTTTAAGAAAATTCAACAATGTCCGCTTCATGATTACACTGCCCAAGACGCTCCACTCTTTTGTCCCTCCAAGGGCACCTAACCCAAAAACTGGTCGATGTGTCCGGGGATAGAGGCGAGATCCCCCGGGGAGAACTCCTCATAGGCCTCCTGCAGGTGTCTTTCCAGCCTAATTATCAGGTTCTTTGGCAGGGAGAGCTTATTAGGCCCCCCGTGGTAAGAAACGTTTCCCTGCCACAACGTCAGCAGGTATTCGGGGATCATGGCCTTGCACAGCATAGCAGCAAATGGCCCCGGTTTCTGCAGGCTGTTCCGAAGCATCCTCTCCTTCTGGCTCTCCGAGACCCTCAGGAGGGTGATGTCTGGCATGACGCCCTGCTTTGAATTAGGTAGGGGAAAGTTAGTATTGGGACTGCTTGCCCGTTCCTTTACAGAACTGCAACCGCCGGTTTACAGCCACGCGGTTTACAGCCGCGAGTGGCTGGGACAGGGGCAGAGTTCATGCTTGCAGGATTGCTGCCAGCAGAGACTCGCATTGCTTTCTATGTGAAAGGAGGCCAGTGCCACTCTTAAAGTTTTAAGCAGCCACAAGTCTACGGCTTACCATGTTTGCCAGCTAGACAAAGTCCAGTGTCCTGCCCCGCTCCTCAGCTCGCCACAGCAAGACCGCAGGCACTGTAGGCGAGGGCCGAAAATTCGACCTTGTCCTCAGTGCGCGTGTGATAGGTGCTCTGCATGGTCTTGTTCACAGAGAAAGACTATGTTCTCTGTTCACAGATACATTGATCTGTCTCAGGAATTCACTCCCTTTTTCCAATTCCCACAGCCACATCTGCCCAGAGGCTAGCGCACATTAGGAGGAGGAAGAAGAGGACACGGGAAGACATGTTTGCTGAACTAATGGGATGCTCCCGAGCACAGGCAGCCCAGCAGACACAGTGGAGGGAGAACTTGTCCCAAATGCACCGGGCAAACATGGAACGGGAGGAGAGGTGGCGACAGGAGGACCAGCAGGCGACTCAAACGCTGCTTGGACTAATGAGGGAGCAAACGGACACGCTCCGCCGCCTTGTGGATGTTCTGCAGGACCGGAGGCAGGAGGAGAGAGCCCCGCTGCAGTCTCTCTCTAACCGCCCTGCCCCGCCACCAAGTCCCATACCCCCCTCACCCAAAGTCCAAACACGGAGGGGCGGCAGGGGCCGTGAAAACTTTCACTCCACCCCAGCGGACAGCTATAGCACTAGAAGGCTCTCATTCCCCAAAATCTGAAAAGTCCTTTCCTACCCGCCTCACACAAGACCCCGTCCAAGTTTCACCCCCCCGTTCCATGTGTGGTTGTTAATAAAAAATACGTTTCTGTTCATTACTGTTTCCATCCTCTTCTTTTGGAGGAGAGTCTGTCTGAAGGGGGGGGAAGGGGCTTGGTAATTAGACAGGACAGTCACCTTTAGCAGGGGGCAGGCCCAGCAGCAGGGCACATACACAGTGCAGTGACTAGTTACCCTGGTCAGTCTGGGAGGTGGCTTTCATGTTCTGGGGTGGGGGGGTGGGGTTGCTCTGTGACTTTGTGGCGGGGGAGGGCAGTTTAGAAGCATCATTAGCATCACAACACTAAACCCAGGTTTAAAACATTCCCGCGAAAACAGTAATGAAGACAACGGTGTTCATTAGCAAAACAGAACAGATTTTATTTTTTGGGAAGGGGGTGAAGGGGGTAACTGGGTAAAGAAACGGGGGCAAGTTCAGCCTCTGTGTCCACAAACTTAAAAGTCACTGGGTATCCTGCTCAGTCTTGAAACTGGCTTTCAAAGCCTCCCGGATGCACAGCGCGTCCCGCTGGGATCTTCTAATCGCCCGGCTGTCTGGCTGGGCGTAATCAGCAGCCAGGCTATTTGCCTCAACCTCCCACCCCGCCATAAAGGTCTCCCCCTTGCTCTCACAGAGATTGTGGAGCACGCAGCAAGCTGCTATAACGATGGGGATATTGGTTTCGCTGAGATCACAGCGAGTCAGTAAGCTTCTCCATCTCCCCTTGAGACGGCCAAAAGCACACTCCACCACCATTCTGCACTTGCTCAGCCGGTAGTTGAAGAGTTCTTTTTCACTGTCCAGGGCGCCAGTATAGGGCTTCATGAGCCAGGGCATTAGCGGGTAGGCTGGGTCCCCGAGGATCACTGTAGGCATCTCCACATCCCCAACAGTTATCTTGTGGTCCGGGAAGTAAATACCAGTCAGGGCTGCTCGCATGCGGGTGTCCTTGCGCTTCAGGGCAGGGGACAGCAACTCACAAAGTTCCAGGAAAGTCCCCTTCCGCATGCGAAAGTTTCGCAGCCACTGGGATTCATCCCAGACCTGAAGCACTATGCGGTCCCACCAGTCCGTGCTTGTTTCCCGGGCCCAGAATCGCCGTTCAACAAAATCCACATGCCCCATTGCAAACGTGATGTCCTCAGCGCTGGGTGTCGTGGTTTCTGACAGGCGTGTGCTACTCTCGGAGTTCAGGTCCTCACTCCGCTGCCGTAGCCTCCTCGCCTGATTTCTCTCTATCTGCCTCTGTGAAAGGTGGATGATGAGCTGCGAGGCGTTGACAACGGCCACAACTGCAGCGATGGTCGCAGCGGGATCCATGCTCACGGTGCTGTGGCGTCCGCGCTGTCACTGACCAGAAAAGTGCGCGAACTGATTTCCCGCCGGCGCTTTCAAGGAGGGAGGGAGGGCGGGAGTGACGATTGGATGACGACAGTTACCCAAAAGCACCCTCGAGACATTTTTTTCCCCCAGAAGGCATTGGGGGCTCGACCCAGAATTCCAATGGGCAGCGGGGACTGCGGGAACTGTGGGATAGCTGCCCACAGTGCACTGCTTCCAATGTCGACGCTTTCCCTGGTAGTGTGGACTGACAAAGTCGAATTACTGTCCTTAGTGTGGACACACACGTTCGACTTTCTAATATCGATTGCACATATTCGATTTAACTAAAATCGAACTACTCTCGTAGTGTAGACATACCCATAGACACACATATAATAAGAGACAGGCCTTGCTCTGAGGTGCTGAGGGTATGGCAAGGGAAAGCTGTGATTGGTTGTTAGCCCATGCTGAACCCATGTCACCATCTCTACACTGCTATTGTTACCCATGCTAGCTAGATTAAACCTAGGACAAGTATGCCTACCTATGCTACAATCACACCTTCCCTTATAGCATAGGCATATCCTTTATTTATAAATAGACAAGATGTAGGACTAGAGAAAGCAAAGTATTATCATCCCCATTCTGCAAATGGGATCCAGGCAGAGGGAGGTTATTTAACTTGGCCACGGACACACACAAATTCTGCAGCAGAGCCAGTGATTGGACGCAGATCTCCTGAGTCCCAGTCTAGTGTCTTAACCACAAAACCATCCGTTTTAGATCTGAAGGTGGCCAAGAGGTTTTCACCATAAATCAGGAAAGAGAGATTCTCCTTGTGATAAGTACACAACTCCCACTGATGCTAAAGGGAGCTGAATACCTGGATCAGACACATGCAGTACAAGAAACATGATTAAATCATTCACATATTTGATTTTGTTTCACTAGCATTCTTTGAAAGGTCTGAAATACTGAAGTTCAGGGAATGTTATATAGTGGACAGAGTCAGAACTCTCTGTTTCTATTCTTAGCTTTGACATTGAACTAATGACACTTTGGGAAAAGTCACTAGTTTCTCTGCTTCATCATCCATAAAATGGGTATAATAGCACCTCTCTCTGAAGAAAGCAATTATTAATTCCTGTCTATGAAACATTTTGATGTCCTCATATTAAAGGGAGGGATATGGTTCTTGGCCAGTATGTTTTCTGTTCCATTTGTTATTGTCTCAAGAGTTTATGTTAATATGGGATTTCTCTCCCTCCCAGGTTTGTTTCTTTTTCTGAATCCCAAGTCATAATTATTTGTTTACGACATCAGTTTGTTGCCATGGGAATGGCTGTGCTCATGTCATAAATTTAGTGTTATGACAACTGCTCCCTAGAGAATCAAGCAGGGAGAACAAGCTGGCTATGAATTAAAATATTTAGAAATTAGAAATAGTACCAGGAGAAATAAAAAACCCATGTAGAATCAATTGCTTTGTGTTTTGTTTGAGTTGCAGAGGAAGCTTTCCCCAGCGTGCACATCCCTTATTAAAGAGTGATCTCCTTCACGTCAAGGAACACAAACTTAAAGGTGCAATAACATCCTTAGTCTATAGACAGCAATTTAGATGGAAACAAGCACAGCCAGGGGAGACACTAAAGTAAAAAAATATATACAGCGTGAGATTTTACTGAATCGGATTGCTGCCAAATATGGGTTTTTTCCATTATATGCACAGAATAACTTACATTTACACTATATAGCACTTTATATACTGAACGACTGCAGCACGTTTTGCAGGTATATGGCCAGATTTTCCATCAGTTCCCATAACACTCAGGCAACCGCAGTGCAGCCAGCGCTTACATTAATAATTTACAAGCCTGACTTCTTTACTGAAAACTCCTGTCAGACTTTTGAGTGAGTCACTATAACTTTAAGCCTAGGACCAGACTGAAATACTCTTACTCGTATCGAGTAGTACCTCACTTCTTGAATAGTTCCATTGATTTCAGCAACACTACTTGAGGAATGAGGTACTACTCGATGAGAGTAAGGGTATTTCAGTCTGGTCCTAAAGGAACACACGTTTAAAATCATATATTTAAAAAGAAAGTCCTCACCTATGTGAAAAATAGTACCTTGGTTTATCAGAAACAAAATATGTTTTAGAAGATAAATTTATTTGTCAGCATTTATGGCGCCTGTTGGCTTTTCACATCTCGCTCTCATTTTGGACAATGAATAGTAACGAATCCGTTTCCCTTTTGGTCCTCATGCACTAGTATGATGCTGCATTGTTTGTGTTGCAAATGCTCAAGGGGTACGTTTAAACCCTAGCCCTCCTCCAAAAAACAAAACACGCGCGCGCACACACACACACCCAAAAAACCAAACAAACACTAAGCAAACCTACTCCACTGTACTGAAAAGCAAATACCGAGCTAAAGGAATGAAAAGATGTAAAAGGTTTGGTACAGTTTTGTTTTAAAACATACAAAGCTTAAATGCTGCCTGGCAGTGTTTCTGTTATGACAAGGCGCTTCCAGTGACTTCAAGGAGAACTTACACTATCAGGGCCAGATCCTCAGCTGGCATAAATCAGTATAGTTCCACTGATTTCAATGGAGCTCCTCTAACATGCACCAGCTGCAGAGCTGGCCCTCACTAGCTCCGGGGAGACCCTCGGCACTGCACAGGATCAGGTCCAGGGTTCTTTTACAAACAGATTTTAAGAAGCTGTCACTATAATTTGCTCTCTTTGTTTTACAGGGTAGATGTCAAATTAGAGAAGCGGAGGTCTTCTGAAAACATAGCATGGGCAACATTCATGTTTACTCGCTGGAAAAAGTTTTGGAATGCCCCTGTAACAGTATTTATGGGGAATGTTATCATGTATTTTGCTTTTCTGTTTCTATTTACCTATGTCTTGTTATTGGATTTTAAACCACCACCACCTGAGGGGCCTTCTGTTAAGGAGATTATACTTTACTTTTGGGTTTTTACATTGGTCTTGGAAGAAATCCGACAGGTCAGTAACCTCATACATACCTTCACAATACTGTGCTAAATTCAGGTAGTAAGATTCAGAGTTGATTTACAGGCTGTGTAATCCCATTGTCTTCAAGAGGTGAAATGTCAAGGACAGCTTCACAAAGGAAAGCACTGAAAAATGTTCATTGCTCTGCACCTTTTCATTACCCAGAGAGGCTTGTGTATTTCCTCTTCACATACACCCAGCTAACATGCCAGTCCTCCATCACACACAGCTGCAGCTCTACCCCTTATTCTTCCAGGAGAAGCTCCAGCTGCTAGCAATATTAGTTTGCTGATGCTCTGGGATTGCTGAGTCCTTCCTCTGGTCTAACAGCTATCTGTTTACCTATCCTGCTCCGCTCACCACATCCAAGCTCCGTTCCCCCAGAATTGCTAATCCACCCTACTTCCTCCTCTTGGAATGATCCCATCTGCCACTGTTTTGCCTCCCACTTCCTCCAGAATTTTATATATATATTTATATTCAGGAGTGAAGAGGTTAATGAGTTTGCCTCTTAAACAGTTTAACTTTTGTTTTTCTAAAATGCTTTTCAGTTCAGGCCATTAGGTTATGTTTAGATTTTTTTTAAGATTTCTCCATTAATCTTGCAATTGTTTTTAGAATATCCTCAGCTGCCTGGTTTAACAGCTGAAATGGTGTGTCCACAATACTGTAGGGAACCGCCTAGTTTGTATATACACAAATGGCCTCTATTGGGGGGTACCTGGACTGCTTACCTTGTTGTCATAGATCCTGACCCTAAAAGAATTAGTGGGCCTTCTCCTTTAGCTCAAGCAGTAGGGGGCCAGTGCTCCTAAAGTATAAGGATCAGGGTTATAGCCTCGCTTTTACTAGGAAGTTCTGAACGGCCGTGGCTTGCAACATTGTGAAAGCTCGGAGGGCGACCACCAATTTGTCACAAATCAGCTGAGCATATTTTAAAGATGTTATGTCGGACTGTTGTATCCTGTAGCACTAAGGTGATCACAGAGGATGTTTGGGCTGAGGATTGTTTGTAATACAGCCGTAAAGCATCAAGAGCCCAATTTTGAGACAGGGACACCTAAATAAGAGAGCCAACTGCTGTCTGGATGCTCAAAGCTAGTTAGTGGCAGTTTAAGCATCCAGGGTTTGAATACGCTCTTTAGGAGCCCATGCCTGGAAACTGAGATCAGTCTGATTGAAAAGATTTTTATAAAACAGAAACAAATATGGCCAACCCCCAATGTTGAAAAAAAATTGAGTCAGCCTCCAAAAAACTCATGAGATTAATTTAAATATTATGAGATTTTTTTAAAATAATATATGCTGGGTTATTTTCATCTGCTTTCTGGGGCCTGAGCTTCTAGTATGCAGTGAGGTCATGTTTTCAAGCTTTTCTCTATTACCATGGGGGTCAGAAATATACCTTCTTTAAAAAAGAAAAAGAAAAAGCTGAGATGCTCATGTAATCACTTGACTTGAGGATCTGGGGCTTGCAGAAAAACAGGAAACATCACAGGACTCACACTAAAATCACAAGAGCTGGCAAGCTAACACTGACAATTGTTGCTCCCTTGTAGAGTTTCTTTACAGATGAAGACATGAATTTAATTAAGAAATTTAAACTGTACGTGGAGGATAACTGGAATAAGTGTGATATGGTGGCCATCTTTCTGTTTATAATTGGAGTGACCTGCAGGTTGGTATCTTTCAAGAGTTTTGCCCCTGTATCCATTTCATGTGACATGTTCAGATATCTGTCACATGGAGCCAGGTAGGCATGTACTGTAACATGGACTATTCCTGCCACAGTCCACAGAAGGCTCATGCATGCATCTGAGGGAAGGTGCAGGTGACTTTTATTTTTCATCAGTTTTGAGACAGTAGAGTCTATACTGGTGGTAAATTGGGCTGAAAGCACCCCTCTATGAGCTCTAAATTTCCACTGGGCTAAAGAGGCTGTCACGCAGACTACAGAAAAACGTATCTGGCACATAGAAACACTTGCAGAGGGAAACACCATTTCCTCTTTAAGACTACATCAAGTCGATGTACTCACTTATCTCACCTCTCTGTAGCCCTAGTGGTTTATATGGCCTCACCACAGCTGACATGGGGAGGCTGGTGTTCCTGCAGTAGCTGGATGCTGCTCATTGGCAGATGGTACATTTTTTTTACAGTGTGATGGTTGTGGCTCATGTGAGATACAAGCCCTAAGCACACATCCTTTCCTTGCCTAGATTCCACATTGAATCAACATGTATAACTCTAGAAATAAGGTGTCTGGGTGGTGTTCGAGGCTGTTTCATTCGGTCTGTTTTGCAGAATGCTGAACTCAACATTTCAAGCCGGCCGTACAGTACTTGCCATTGATTTCATGGTGTTCACTCTGAGACTTATACATATTTTTGCCATTCACAAGCAACTAGGGCCAAAGATCATAATTGTGGAAAGAATGGTGAGTATGAGCTCTCCCAAAGAGAGATTCTTGTGGATTCTGCAGTGAAACAAACAGAACAAAAATTTGAGCATTATAATTTTAAGGAAGTCAGTGTATAACTCCGCTTTTTTAAAGTCCTCTAGTTTGGCTTAGATTGCAGCATCATTAAGAGCTATCACCAGCAGATGTGGCTCCTCTCAAAGAGGTCTGTAGCACAGATTTTGGATCCAAGTCAGCATTGCCTTGCACCTTGTGTAGTCATTTACCCCAATGCATTTTACACCCAGTTAGCACAGCTGTAAGTGATTATACAAAAGTGCAGGGCAACTGTTAATCGAGCCCTTTGTTTCTTTCTTCTTTCTTTGTTCTCCCCTGTTTTACTCCCTTACAATTTGGGAGGCTGCACAGGGGGATTGCCATTTCTTTCTTTCTCCTTCCCCACTGTCCTGGTCTCTCTTTTCCTGTTCCCTTTCGGTTTAAATATAACTGCTTGTGGGGTTCAGCAGTTGGGGCTCCAATCCTTAGAGGTATTTTGGCTTCTGAGTCCTGTTGATTTCAAGGTGAGTTAGGTGTTTATATACTTTTGAGGAGCTGGGCCTGTGTTCTTTTGGAGCAAAGAATCTGAAATGGGAGACAAGCCAGTTCCAGAAGAACTCTACCATTATGTCAGTGGCAGGGAGGAACATATCCCTTTAGAGATAATCTGGGTTAGTGCCTGGCGGAGGTAGGAGCTGCTTTCTAACCATAATTTATAATGAGAATGTGTTAGTACTCTGTGTGTTATAAGGCAGAAGTGTTGATACAGTGTTTTCATTTACTACCCTACAGCTGCAGGAAATGTACAAAAGCTCCAGTTACTGCACGTGGGTACAGACCTGAACAGTTTGGTGGTTTTTATTTGGGTATGTTAATCATAGAGGTCAAACAGCACCTGTTAACAATGAACATGGAATTAATCTGACTGTAAATGCGAATATAGCCATGTACAAACATTTGTTTCCCATCCTAACTCACCCTAGGGCTCAGCAGAAACTCTCTTCTAGACAAGACTTAAGATTAATAAACTTAAAAGCTACCAGACTGTTCACATCTGTGCACCACTGGAATAACCGGAACACTTATATCCCATTGCTTGGAGTACCAAGAGGATAAATGAAAACCATGTATTAATGCTTGTGTAGTATCACATACACTGTACTCATAGGTTTTTATTGCAAATTATGCTTACAGAATGCAAGTGAGAGTAACTAACACCTGCAGCTCCCAACTCCTCCAGGCTGAGCACTAGGCTAAACCATCACTATGAACAAGTTTTTGTGCAGGGTCTACTACATTTATAAAAGGGCTGTCAAGCAATTAAAAAAATTAATCGTGCAATTTATCACACTGTTAAACAATAATAGAATACCAGTTAAATATTTGTGAATGTTTTCTACATTTTCAAATATATTGATTTCAGTTATAACAGAATACAAAGTATACAATGCTCACTTTATATTTATTTTTTATTACAAATATTTGCACTGCAAAAACAAAAGAAATAGTATTTTTCAATTCACCTCATACAAGTACTGTAATGTGATCTCTTTATCATGAAAGTTGAACTTACAAATGTAGAATTATGTACAAAAAATAACTGCATTCAAAAATAAAACAATGTAAAATTTTTGAGCCTACAAGTCTACTCAGCCCTATTTTTTGTTCAGCCAATCGCTCAGACAAACAAGTTTGGTTACATTTGCAGGAGATAATGCTGCCCACTTCTTGTTCACGTCACCTGAAAGTGAGAACAGGTTTTCTCATGGCATTGTTGTCGCCGGCGTCGCAAGATATTTATGTTCCAGATGTGCTAAACATTCATATGTCCCTTCATGCTTCCACCACCATTCCAGAGGACATGCGTCCATGATAATGATGGGTTCTGCTTGATAACAATCCAAAGCATGTGGACCGACACATGTTCTTTTTTATGTTCTGAGTCAGATGCCACCAGCAGAAGGTTGATTTTCTTTTTTGGTGGTTCGGGTTCTGTAATTTCCACATTGGAGTGTTGCTTTTTTAAGACTTCTGAAAGCATGCTCCACACCTTGTCCCTCTCAGATTTTGGAAGGCACTTCAGATTCTTAAACCTTGGGGCGAGTGCTGTAGCTATCTTTAGAAATCTCACATTGGTACCTTCTTTGTGTTTTGTCAAATCTGCAGTGAAAGTGTTCTTAAAATGAACAATATATGCTGAGTCATCATCCAAGACGACTATAACATGAAATATATGGCAGAATGCGCGTAAAACAGCCGGAGACATACAATTCTCCCCCAAGGAGTTAAGTCACAAATTTAATTAATGAATTATTTTTTAATGAGCGTCATCAGCATGGAAGCATGTCCTCTGGAATGGTGGCCGAAGCATAAAGGGGCATATGAATGTTTACCATATCTGGCACGTAAATACCTTGCAATGCCAGCTACAAAAGTCCCATGCGAATGCCTCTCACTTTCTCCCGTAAATGTAAATAAACTTGTTTCTCTTAGCGACTGGCTGAACGAGAAGTAGGACTGAGTGGCTTGTAGGCTCTAAAGTTTTGTATTGTTTTGTTTGAGTGCAGTTATGTAACCAAAAAAAAAAAAAAATCTACATTTGTAAGTTGCACTTTCACGATAAAGAGATCGCACTCTAGTACTTGTATGAAGCGAATTGAAAAATACTATTTCTTTTGTTTCAGTTTTACAGTGCAAATCTTTGTAATAAAAAATAATATAAAGTACACTTTGTATTGTATTGTAATTGAAATCAATATATTTGAAAATGTAAAAAAAATCCAAAAATATTTAATAAATTTCAATTGGTATTCTATTTGTTAATAATGCAATTTAAACTGCAATTAATCACAATTAATTTTTTTAATTGCGATTAATTTTTTGGAGTTAATTGCATGAGTTAACTGCGGTTAATTGACAGCCCTAATTTATAATTGTATTAAGTCACAGAATCAATTAACATTTTACAAAGTGAACAAAAGCTCTAGTCTTGAGAAGGCCATAAAATATGAACTTGATCCTGCTCCCATCCATGTCAATGGGAAAAACTCCCATTATCTTCAGTGGTACAGGATTGAGCCCTACATCAAAGAAAGAGAACCGTATTTCACTAAATGATATTGGCTCCAAAGATATATCAAATGGGATAACATCAGACTTTTCCCCTTGAATAGAAAGACAAGCCAAAACTGCTTAACTCCTTATTCGTCTTGCTGTAGCACTAGTGGTTTCTAAAATAGGGCAAATCCAGTTATTTAATGAAATTCAAGTAGCAAATAAAGATCACAAAGAAATATTTCCAGATCATTCACTGCTCCTTTTTAGCAACCGCAACATCACAGTCCCCGTGTATAGACAAATTTGGAATGATCTCAGGCCATAAAGTAAATTGGCAAAAGTCTGAGATACTCCCACTATCTCTTGTCTGTTTTAGCTTGTTTTACTAACTGGAATTTCAAATGATCTCCTGCAGGATTAAAATACCTAGGCTTTCAGCTAGCTGGCCAATCATAAAATCTAATTTAAATGAATCCACAGTCACCACATGAAATTAATAGGCAGCAGTTTTAAACCAAACAAAAGGAAGTATTTTTTTACAGAACACACAGTCAACATGTGGAACTCCTTGCCAGAGGATGTTGTGAAGGCAAAGACTATAACAGGGTTCAAAAAGGAACTAGATAAATTCATGGAGGATAGGTCCATCAATGGCTATTAGCCAGGATGGACAGGGATGGTGTCCCTAAGCCTCTGTTTGCCAGGAGCTGGGAATGGGCGACGGGATGGATCGCTTGTTCTGTTCATTCCCTCTGGGGCACCTGGCACTGGCCACTGTTGGAAGACAGGATACTGGGCTAGATGGACCTTTGGTCTGACCCAGTATGGCCATTCTTATGTACAGTCATTAATGGACTGTTTCAAATCAGATATGGATGGGATGAAATATTTCTTTTCCAATGGGAAAAAGTTATTAAAAACAAATACATATTTCAAGTGTAAGTAAGTATTTTAGGATATAATTACTTTTGCTTCTCTGGAGAAACATAATGTTTAAAAGTAGAGGGTCCTAAAAACTAATCTTCAACCATATTACTCAGCAGAGAAACCCAATCAAAATTTACATGAACCTTGCATGGGTCAACGTTTATTCTAACAGCTGTTCACAATTCTCCAGTGAGTAATGTCATTTGGGATTCAGTGTTGGAATGGGGAGTTTTAGCAGAACATCAGATACTCTTCAGATTATCTTGTTTTCAACAAGGCAGTCAATCCTACTGCAAGGTCTCACAGAAAACCTGTGTTTGAAAACCTCAATAAGGCACATTTTTAATCACGTAAGGGTCAGAGTCTGAATTAAAACATGCCCTTAGCTGGAATGGTCAGCAAAAAGGTCACAAAGGCGAATCCTGATCACAAAACAAGAATAGTATGATGGCAGAGGGCACAAGAATTTCTCTCATTCCACCTCAAAAAATAAGTTCTTAAAGAAACAAGAGAAACCTGCTCTGTACATTAATAATTTCAGTCAACATTTTTTTCTCTCCTTTAGATGAAGGATGTTTTCTTCTTTCTCTTTTTCCTGAGTGTGTGGCTCATTGCCTATGGTGTGACAACTCAAGCCTTACTCCATCCTGATGACAGCCGAGTAGAATGGATATTCAGAAGGGTGCTTTATCGTCCCTACCTTCAGATATTTGGGCAGATTCCACTGGATGAAATAGACAGTGAGAAATTGATTTTTAACTGATCAGACCACCATAGAATAAGTACCATTAATCAGAGCACAGGCATCCAGACTGGGGTTGTCACTTTCTTATCTTTGTCCTGTAGGAAAAAGTCTGCATGTTATGATGTAATGACATTTTGCACTGCAATATCCGGATGTTATAATGTATATTGTCAAGTTGTGCTGCAGCATCTATGCAGGCCTTGTCTACACAGTTAAACCGAGTTAGTTAAACTGGTGCAAACCCTTGGGTTGATACCTTATTTCAATGACTTATTTCATTAAACCTGTTCCGAATTGACTTAACTGAAACCCAAATAAGCCTAATGTAAACTGAAATCAAAGCATTTATACAGCCTTTTGCACCAGTTTAACTAAATCAGCTTTAAGAAAAATCACAGCTTTAGTTAAACCAGTGCAACTCTGCATGTAGACAAGTCCTTGTACTTCAGAGTCACAATCAGGAGGCAGCACCACCTTATGTTCAGAGTGAATTATCCAAAATTGGATGAGGCTGGTAACCGTATGGTCAGGCATTTCAAACAATATACAAAAACAAACCAATTGACCCACCAGAAATAGAAGTACATGAACATAAGAGTACTAGGGTGGCATTACCCATGGAGAAATGGAGTAAATACAGAGTAGGCCATATTCTAAGGACATCTGATAGAATGCTACAGAATCCCCATTCTCAGCAGTGCCAAACATTAACAATATTTAAATTCAAATCAAGCATGAGGAAATAGAGAGTGATCCAAGAGGTACAATGGAATAAACAAAGCAAGCCAGCCTTCTCTCACATTCACCCTGTTTATTAGCAGATGAAAAGATGTCTTGGAGAAGCTGTCAGAGACAGCATGAAAGTCAAGACAGCAGGTTCCTGTGGAGAGTTTTCTCTTGTTAAATGCATACCCAGGAGGTGCCAGCTAGGAGGCAAGAGTGTGGGCGATCACAGCTGCTAAAACTAAGAACTCGAAACTAATTGATAAGAGATTAGAAGATTTACAGGACAGGCTGGGGATGATAGAAAGGACAATTGCAAGTATCTGTTTTCAGGATTCCTGAAAGAAAATTGAAGTTTGAAAATGGGCTTAGATGTTCAATTAATAACTAAAGTTTTAAAAGAGCTTCAAGCACGTTTTCCTGAAAGGCAAAATTCCAAGGTGGTAAACATCGCTGAGGCACTCAGAGGGGGTTTGTTTAAGATGAATTGAATAGTCAATAGGCCTCAATAGACTCCAAAAACCTATTTTTGGACATTTCCTAATGGCCAGTTGTGAAGGCCATCTTGGCACTGGAGGAGCAGCAAAGATCTGTAGCTCTGTCAAGTAAGTCCTGCTGGAGCTGCATATCCCTCACATTTCTACAGCAAGGGCACATTGTATATACAATATGGATGTGTATATTGAACTCATATTAGAAACTTTGGCTCTTTCCTACCCTCTTGTCCACCTAAAAAGTTGAGTCATCTGCTGCTTTCAGATGAAGGAATTATTCCTGTAGCTCAAGCAGTAGAGAGTCATTCTTCTAAGAACTGAAGCTACAAACCTGGCTCTTGGTGTAAGCATCCCCATGGGGTTTGAAGTCTAGTAAACCTGAGACATTCAGAATGTGATTCCCCGGGTGGTTACATCTAGTAGAGATTATATCTCATATTAAGTAATCAATAGTCACTGCTTTTGATTTGTATCTTAACAGAAAATGCATTGTTTGTTGTCTGAGTTTCTCGTTCTTAAAAGAAGACAGGTTAAGGGATGCTAATTCAGCCGTAGTTCACACTCTACTTATCTATGACATATAGTACCTCAAACTTCAGGCATAATGTTAAATTCTTGAGCCAAATCCATCAGCTTGATGGCAAACAAACTGAGAGACTATCATTACCATTTTAATGATTAAACATGGCAGCAGAACACACTATGTCCGCACTGCCATTTAAGGTATAGTTGTAGGGTAAAGCAAACCCATGCTAGCTTTAATCCGGCTTGCACAGGTGACAATTATAGTGAAGATCTGGTGGCAAAGCTAAATCTGCATGGGATGAACAAGCCCACCAGGGACGCTGGGTACGTAACATAAGTTCCTAGCTTGCGCCAGGCTTTGTGCCACCGTATCTTCACTTCTTCTGCTATTTGTACTAGCTCAGTTAAAGCTAGTGTGGGTATGCCTATCCACACTACAATTACAGCTTAAATTGCAATGTAGACATATAAAACTATTGTTTTATTTCCGTTACCTCCCCCCATTGCAGCATCTCGCATGCGTCTTGAGAACTGTACCTCTACCCTGAATAGTCGGCAGGAAAATTCACCATTATGTTCTAATACCTATGCCAATTGGCTTGTCATACTTCTGTTGGTCACTTTCTTATTGGTCACCAATGTGCTACTTATGAATCTCCTGATTGCTATGTTCAGGTAAGTGTCAATTAATTAATTCTGAGATGGGGATTGTGGGGTGGGAAGAGAAGGGTTAATAAAAATGCATGCATGCATACATATACATAAATGCTTCTCTAAGCATTTTGGATCTATTAGCAATTTTACTAATTAGTGGTAATCTTCACTTTGCAGGTAAACTTTTACGATCACACAGTTTTTAATTTCCCCTCTCCCTTTCACTATATCCCTCAAAGGAAAAAAACAAAAGAAACATTTTTTCCTTTTTACCAAAAAAAATCAGGTAAAATCTACATATATACAAATCTGCAGGTGAAAGCAGCTGTACACCTGGCAGACCTGCCCATAGAGGATCCTCTCATAGGGGAATCCCTTGACTGGTTTAGGGGCTGACATAGCCCCTTGAAGTCAATGGAGCTGTGCTGATTCACAGGGCTACCCAGAGGGGGGGGCAAGTGGGGCAATTTGCCCCAGGCCCCGGGCCCCGCAGGGGCCCCCACGAGAGTTTTTCAGGGCCCCTTGAGCGGGGTCCTTCACTCGCTCCAGGGGGCCCGGAAAACTCTCACGGGGCCCGGGCCCCCGGAGCTTCTTCCACTCTGGGTCTTCGGCGGCAGGGGGTCCTTCGGCTCCGGGACCCGCCGCCGAAGTGCCCCGAAGACCCGCGGTGGGGGGTCCTTCCACCCCGGGACCCGCCACCGAAGTGTCGGGTCTTCGGCGGCAATTCAGCGGCGGGGGAAGACCCCAGGCTCCCTGAATCCTCTGGGCAGCCCTGCTGATTCTCACCAGCTGAGGATCTGGCTCAGTATGGTTGCCTGATATAGGTTTGGTCTACACTTAAAAGTTAGGTTGGCAAAGCTATGGGATGTGAATTTTTCACGGCCCTGACTGACATAGCTATACCAACCTAACTTTTAAGTGTCGACCAGGCCACAGCCTTACTCTGGCACACTACAGTTACCATCTTTAAAAAGGCTTGTGTCTTATTGTCTACTGACTGAAGGCAATTACTGCAAGTAATGTAATCTCTAATGAGGTGCACATACTTTATCTTTTATTTTAAAGAGGATCAATGAGAGAGTGATAGCAGTGGGGTGGCATTCACTCATTGCTAAAGAAAAAATGATGCTTTTGAATTTATAGTAATAAATTTTAGGATCATGGAGGGGAAAGCTTAACATACTTTTTTTGTTTGGTTAAAGTTATACTTTTCAAGTTGTTCAGGGCAACGCAGACATCTTCTGGAAATTTCAGCGTTACAACCTGATTGTGGAATACCATGGTCGTCCAGCGTTGGCACCACCATTTATCATTATTAGCCACGTGCATCTGATTCTCAGAAGAATCTTCAAAAAGACGGAGCACAAAAAGGAACATCTGGGTGAGTTGTTAACAAACAGCTAGCAACCAGGTGATTCAGAGGAGCCTGACCACAGGTGGTGAATAAGAAACAGAGGAGAGCAAATAAACTTTCAAAAACCAAAAGCTTCTATTTTCATTGATATGTCTTCATTCATAAACAGTGTGAGAATACATATGTAAAAATATGATTTATAATCTAGCTTCTAAAATAAGAGGGCTTAGAGTTTTCCCACAAGGCATCAACTTTTCTTTGTACAATATAATTAAATGGCCAGATACGTTAGCCCTCAAGGCAGGCTGCAAGGTCCATTTTTTACCCAGGCATTTGAGGAAGTTGTGTGAGCTGTCCACTGCATTTAAAATGTTATTATGAAATTAAAGGATGTCCAATTGCCCAGAGGTTTCCATGGCCATCCATTTGTCTTTATAAATCAAATAAATAAATGCATTTATATTTGAGTATTAAGAGGCTGAGTTTATGATGTTTTATTTGCAGTGCTTGAATACTGCTTATCAATTATTAATTATTATAGCCTAGACAATAAAGTGCATTTGAACCCAAGTCTCCACAGGTTAAATCCCATTTAGATCACGGAAGGAAATGGCCATTGTATAAAAAGACTAAACATTTAACAACTGGCTGCATGCAAATTCCACTGTTGAAATAGCAATACTATATATTAAACAAGCCTGAAAAAACAGATTTCTCCTCCTATTCTGTTGCTATTAATGTAACTAAAACATTGTTTCTATACTTTAAAACAATGCTCAAACCATACAAGAGAGACAGGTATCCATTGTTTCACTGTCAGGCGGTTATATGGCTACAATTGCAATTAGGGGAGGTTATAATAGAAAGCCTGACATAAACTTCAGCTAACCTGATCAGCACCCACACATGAAGAGCAGGGTGGTGAGTTTGCAAAGGATGTTAGGAGCTAGGGGAAGTACCTAGGTTCGATAGTACAGAATAATGGCAGCATAAACAGAACAGGAAACGCATGAACCAAATGGAGAGAAGTGAGCAGAGTTATCTGCGATAGGAGAATGCCTATCGAAGTGAAGATCCACAAGATGGTAATTAGGCCTGTGCTTTTGTATGGCTCTGAATACTGCACACCGAGGAACAGACAGGAGCAAATCTTGAATACAGTGGAAATGAAAATGGATGCCTGGAGTTACAAGGACGGATCATGTTTGGAGCAAATGAATTATGGGAAGTGTAAAGGTGGCACCAAATACAGAAAAGCTGAGGGAAATCAGACTTAGATGGTTTGGGCAGGTGAAAACAACATCATAAGACTATATAGGAAACAGGGTGTTAAACTTAGAAATGGAGGATAATGGAAGGGTTGAAAGATCTGTAACTAGATGGTTGGATGTAATACAAAAGGATTTGATTAGTTGCAGACTTTGAGGCAGTGCTTCAAGACAGACTGGAGTGGAGAAGGAATCAAAAGTCAACCCCATATAGATGGGATTAGAGCTAGACAACGAGGAGTTAGGAGCTAAGGGAAGGCATTTAGACTTTCTCTTTGTAGAAGCTTCATCCCAGCTCTTTGGATCCTTTCTGCTCTTTCTCCCTAACACCTTTGAGCCTCTGTGTATTTCTGGGCTTCCCGCCTTTAAAGTAAAACCTCAAATAAATAAATGAAGGACTGGGCCTCTGAGTGTCCTGCCTCCAGCTATTTCTAACTGCCAGTCAGCTCACTCCTCTCTTTGTTGGAGTCTTTCTTTTTCCTTCACTGCTATTTGGGGAACACTGGTAAGGTCTGACAGTCAATGAGTAACCAAACTGTAATATTTGTAAATTCCTTAGAACTGCAGTATTTGTGTAACAATTCAGTAAGACTGGGGCATTCATAAAAGCAGTCTTGAATGAGGTCACATCTGGGCTAAGGCAAGATAGTTTTTTAGAAACGTCAACACTCTTACAGTGAAGAAATGACTCTAAACTGCATTTAAAGGAAAACTTGTAAGCCACAATTCTTTACACTGTAACCTGACACTTCTGCCATAGTAAATCCACAGTTTATCTCCCAAATTTTAGCATGGCAAATCTACAACTCACTGACCTTCCTTCCTGTACACGCATGCCGCCCCCCCCTCCGGCCCCCCACCCAACACACATACGTCTTTTTATAAAGGTGTGTTTTTTATGTCTTTTTCCACAGAAAGAGATCTGCCAGACTGCCTGGATCAAAAAATCATAACATGGGAGGTGGTCCAAAAGGAAAATTATCTCGCAAACCTGGAACAAAAGAAAAAAGAAAGTAACGAAGAAAGACTAAAGAAAACATTTAACAAGTACATTTCTATTCATCTTTCAACATTTTTTTGATACAGTGATGGGTGAACTTTGTTGCTCTGCAGGTTTGGATTAGGGTTGCCAACTTTCTAATTGCACAAAACCGAACACCCTTGCCCCACCCCCCCCCACTCACTGCAGCCCCCCTCCCTACGTCGCTCACTCTCCCCCACCCTCACTCCCTTTCACTGGGCTAGGGCAATGGGTTGGGGTGTGGGGTTCAGGAGGGGGTTCCGGGCTGGGGCCGTGGGTTGAAGTGTGGGAGGGGGTGTGGGCTCTGGGAGGAAGTTTGGGTGCAGAAAGGGGCTCAGGGCTGGGGTAGGAGTATGGGAGGGGGTGCAGGGTGCGGGCTCCGGGAGGGGGCTCAGGGCTGGGGTGCGGGGTCTGGGAGGGAGTTAGGGTGTGTGTGGGGGTTCCAACCTGGGGCAGGGGGTTGGGGTGCAGGCTCCACCCAGGTGGCACTTACCTCAGGTGGCTCCCGGTCCACAGTGCAAAGGCAGGCTCCCTGCCTGCCCTGACTCCGTGCTGCTCCAGAAATAGCTGGCATGTCCGGTCCTTAGGCTGAGGTGCGGCCAGATGGATCTGCACAGTGCGTGCTGCCCACGCCCGCAGGCACTGCCCCTGCAGCACCCATTGGCCATGGTTCCCAGCCAATGGGAGCTGCGGAGCTGGGGGTGGGGACAGCACACGGAGCTTCCCTGATTGCCCCTGCACCTAGGGGCCAGATATGCCGGTCGCTTCCGGGGAGCTGCGCAGAGCCAGGGCAGGCAGGGAGCCTGCCTTAGCCCCGCTGCGCCGCTGACCAGACTTTTGACGGCCCGGTCAGCCATGCTGACCGGAGCTGCCAGGGTCCCTTTTCAACCAGGCGTTCCAATCGAAAACTGGACACCAGGCAATCGTAGTTTGGATAAACATACTGAAGTTCAGGTGCTTCCCAAAGCTTATATGTGGAGCAAGACATTAAAAACAAAGTGCAGTTAGTTTGGAAATACGCATCCTGTGAGAGCTGTAAAGTTCTCACTGTCCTTGAGATATAAAGACCAACCAAAGTAAAATGCATCTGAAAATCATGTTGGAAATCTCATTGTTTGTTTCAGAATTTCTTGCAAGATTTCCAGCACTTCCTTGCTTTAATCTGGAAATGCTAAAAGAACAGCCTTTCACATGGTACTTTAGCCCTGGTTCTTCCGATTCTGGTCATGTTCACAGTTGGGAGAAGGTGAACCCTGGGCTTAGGGAGGCTAGCCAGAGCCCAGAGGCCCCCCCACCATGGCCGCCAGCCTGCCCCCTCCCCAGCCCCTGGCTGCCTGAGCGCCACCAGCCCCGGAGCACCAGGGGGTGGGCAGCATGGCACCCTGCAGCCCCCGAACACTGGGGTGGGCGGCACGAGCCCTGGCTCCAGCTGCCCGGAGTCCCTGGCTGTGAGTGAAGGTCTTTGACTCACCTCTGATGAATACCACTGTGGCCTAGTGGTCTGAGCATGACTTAGAGCCAGGATCAGGAGTTCCTGACTTCCACACCGGCTCCCCATTGTTATTACAGGGGAATTATAAATCATGTTTATAGCAGTAATGCATAAGGACCAATCAAGAAGGGGTCCTCAATGTGCTAGGTATTGTACAGAGTAATAGAGACCCTTTACCCCAAAGATCTTACAATCAAAACAAGCCCGGGGTGAGGGAAGTAGTATAACAAACGAGGGCTGAACAGTGTGATTGCAGTAAATGTCATGTTAGTTCCACAATGTTTTTAAACCTAGCTCCATTTACACCACATGAAAGAGGAGGAGAACATTATCTGACAGGACTATCGTAAGGATGAGTTGATTTTTATATAGCATTCTGAAGATGGGAAGTACTAAGTTATTACCCAAAAGTATACATTATTTTAAGGGAGAAGGAAGCTATACATGTAAAGCAACACCTAAGGCAACATGAGTAAGCCTTCTTTGGGGAGGCATTTAATAACATGACTGAAATGCAGTAACTATTATTGTGAAAGATAGCCAGCATGTTGCAAAAGTTTCATTCAAACTTCAGTTCCGGCATAAACAGACAGCACTGGAATCAATTAGCTATGCTGTCTAATGGTTTTGCTTTGAGTGCTCTTTCAAAACAAGCCTTTGCCTTTCTAATTTATATCATAGCTGGAGCCTAGAACAGCCTATGTGAATATGCAGCGAAAATATTCTTCCCCTCCACCTAATCGATACACAAAAACTGCCTGATTTGATTGTTTAAAGTAAAAATAATCTAATTGTTCTAAGTTATTATGAATAGAGTCATCAGAGAATCACAGACTTACTTTAGACCTGTGGCCCTGGAAATAAGCAAGATGGCCAAGCAAAGCCTAATAGCTCTTATAGCAAACAATAAAAATGCATCTAATTGCCTCCTAAAAGAGCCTTTTTTGACAATGGCATTGTTAGATTTAAATATTGTAAGTTAGGGATAAAGTTCCTGGTTTGGGAGGTGTCGGGGGGTGGGGGGGCAGAAGAGAGAATAAGTAAGAACCAGTTTTAACTTCTCTGCTCCTGATCTGAAACAGAGCCAAAAACTTTATGAAGTTGGAAAAGGTTCAGATAAATACCACCTTTTCGGCTTTCTACCCTTGCTGGTGGCAGGCAGTAATTCTGGCTGCACTGAAAGGGCCATTTTCCTGTCTCCAAAAATCTCAGCAAATCTGTAGCCTCCCCAGATGCATAGACTAGGAACATATTCCTTGACCTCTGAGCTGCAGAAGCCACAGGCCAGAACACATTAGATCCAAACCCAGCAGTCAGTAAGAGCCTCCCACATAGATGCTCAAGGAATATCACCAATGAAGGGAGAGATTTGAAAGAGCTGAATTCAGAAGAGGGATTTAGAAGTCAGGGGACACTTCAGGGATTGCACTGAGGCTCATGCGTGTATAGGGTGAAAGAGAGGAAGAAGCTGTCTGGGGAAAGTGCCATCAGGTGAAGCGGGTACGGACAGGGAGGCCTGAAATAGTTTGGATACATTCGGGTGAGCTCTGAAGAAGCTTTTGGACTTTGTGGGGGAGGAAGAGCTAGCATGGATATTTTGCGGTTTATTATTACCAATTAAAAGTATGTAACTAGTTTCTGGAAACAAAACACTTTGAAAAGGTTTCAAGAAACAGCTAGTACTTCTTAGCTGGTGATAAAAATACTATAGGTGCACGCCTTCCAAGTTCTGAGCTCACATTGGGTGCTGCTGCGGAAAGAGGGGTAAGGAATTGCAGCTGGCTTTACACCTTCCCGGATTCCTGGAGCAGTTGGAAACTGAATGGATCATGGCACAAGTCCTAGTAACCTAAGGACTGCTTTAACTCATGCCAGTATATAATGATTCCCTAGGGGCAATTAGACATGAGGATTGGCCAGACTGCTGTGTACTCCAGCCCTACCCCCTGCATTCTCACTATACCCTCTCTCTATGCCAGGGAATCCCCAAATGACCCTTTAGGGCAGGCAGCCTTCTGGGTGCTCCTACCTCAGCAGTGCAAAGCAGGCAGACATCTAGCTCTATGTCTGTTAAGAGTGATGTAGCTGTAATTTGCAGATGTCTTTGCTCAGTACGTGTCTCTGCTTTGTTTGTATTAGGGTGGACAACCTGTCTAAACATTTTAGTGGAATGAAAGAGCAAGAGAAACGGCTTAGATCTCTGGAATCACAAGTAACACTTTTTATATACTTTTTTGACCTTTTGCTAATATTCTCTTCATTTTTTGTTTGGACTTGACCTTGACCTTCTCTACAAGGAGGGGGTGGTGTTGGCATGTAGGCCTTAGCTGGTTCACTTTACATTACGAGGGCAAAAGGAAAGAGGATTCTGTCGCCATTAGGGCCCCTGGTGGCCTTATTGTTTATTTCTGTGGAGAAAGAGAGAGAGAATCTTCACGGGCCTGCCAAATGTTAGAGAGAAGGGGGAGGGTAACTGCATTTCTCTCTCATTCTGCTGGTCCTGCCAGACCAACCTCTCCCTCCAGTGGACTATTGCTGGTTCAATTCTCTTCAGGTAGCTTTCTGCCTAAACCTAACCCTTGAAGTCCTCCCTTGAACTGTTAAATCTCTTAACGACAGTCAAGTGACACTCAAATCCCATGAAACTATTTTCCAGTCTTTGAAAATAGGGAAACTGAAATCACTTCCATGCAATCAAAAACCCCATAGAGCAGTTTAAGCAAGGCGACAACACATGGGCACCAGCTTTTGGAAAGTAAGATTTGATCCACGGATCTCAATGGTCACTCAAAGTGCATACTGATAAATCCAAATTCTACTGTATATAAAGCAAGTAAAGCATAAATTCCATTTCCAGCTGGTTTAAAAAAAAAAAAAAGTGTCTCATGCCTGGAGCGTTATTCCAAGGCTGAATTTCATGGCTCTGACAGAGATAAAAATTAACTATTTAGAAATGACACTGGCTGGCAGTTGGATTTTTTTTAATGTTAAAATTATACATAGTTTATGAAAATGCCCACATCCGCTGATACAAGTTATATTTTCACTGATATGATCTACACTGACTTGTTAGCATATTGAATGCAAACAGACATTTTAAAGAGATATTCTAACCTACAAATATGCAACACTAATAATACAAGGAAATTCCATCTTAAATTTCTGATGACAAGCAGCTGGTGTTTAAATAAACATTAACATTTGTAAAACAGTTTAAAAATGTTAAGCACTATTCAAGTACTAAGTAGTACATTTATTGTTTTCCATGCCACTAGAGCTCCCCAGTAAACTTTTGGCCTTGTGGCTTATCGGATTACTTTTATCGCAGAACTTTTTTGCAATACATTTTTCACTGCTCCTTAAAAATACTTTGTATTCAATAAACAATGTTGACACCAAAATGTAAAGATAAATGGCCAAATTCAACAGCAACACTCAAAAAATATTTTAGCTAGATACATTAAGCCACCTATTTTTCTGGTTCAAAGTTTGAGCCACCTATAGGTGTGTATATATGCAGAATAGAAATTTAGATATTTATGGCTCAGTCTATTTGATTTAATAGAAATGCTATTTAGGAAGTTTAATAATTACTGCTTAGATTTTCAACTTTTTAGATTTGTAAAGGATAATTAATCTGAAGGATTACAGAAATAGAATTAACATAACCACTACTTGTTTTGTAGGTTAACTACTGTTCAGCTGTGATTTCTTCAATGGCAGATACTTTAAGCAAAAATAACCTCTTGTGCAATAGACCAATTCCAAAATATACAAGTGAGTATTTGAATTGATAATTGCAAAGCAAAATAGTGCAGGTGAACAATTCAGTAAAAGGGTGTAAATGGCAAAGAGGAATCATGTAGGGAGGTACTGGGGTAATGGGGATGAAATTATAAAGAGGAGCATTTTGACTGCAGATCTGCAAAAGCTTCCCAACAGCAAGACATATTAGAACATGGAATCTTTGGGGCTGGGATTGTCATTTATTACATGTTTATGCAGTACCTAGGACAATGGGCCCCGACCTGGCTGAACCCTAGGCATTACCACAATATGTTTAATAATTATAATAGGAGAATAGTAATTGTCCAGATTATCAGATGATGTAAATCAGTGTCGCTCCATTGACTTCAGTGAAGTTACACCTGCTTACACCAATTTAGGATCTGACCTTGTATCACTGGAAGGGGAAGCCTCTCTGTTTGACACATTTAAATCTTGTCCAGACTAAGAAATAGGCGATACACATTAACAATCTTGCACTGTGGCTGAGGACAGTCTGACTTAGATATTTTCCATGTCTATTTTTTCTTGTTTGTCAAAAAAGATACTATAATGGGAAGTAACTAAGAACTCCACAAGGTCTTGACATGGAAAGGTCTCAAAACATTACAGATTACTCATTTAGAGGTCCAAGCCAAGGCAGCCATTATCTATGACTTGTGACTATGGCCATCTCTCCTCCCTGATTTTTCCCGACGTTTACCATGACAAACTACACAATCCTAGCTAATATAAACACAACTGATTGAACATTTTCCCAGTCACAGAGTAATGTGGAACACATAAGTGTATCTGCATAGTAGAGCATAAGATTCCCCAAACATTCAAAGTAGTTTTCAGTGTTCAACTTCTGGAGTAAAGCACAGATCACTAGACACAAAGTCATGAGATGGTTGAGTCTAAGTCCATACACCTCTATTTCTCTCACAACAGAGTTTGCGAAATGGACTGTTGTTAAAAGTGGCAGTAATAGCAAATCCACCCCCCCCCACACACACACACACAACCCCAAGATTAGATTTTGTAAAAAGATTTCCATTCTTTTTAAAGAATTCCCTTGCAGCATTTTCTCCCCAAACATTGTAGTACTATCACTGCATGAGAATCAGAAATTGAAATTGACTAGAAACTAACACAAAGGTTTTTATTGTCTGAAGTGGAAAATGCAAAAATGATGCAGTCTAGTGTAGCTTTTCACCGGCTGCTTAAATTTTGTAGAGCTCCCCAAAGACCCCAATAGTTATAGTAAGAGCTTATTTTCATAATACTTTTAAACTAATGCATTGATTTTTTAAAATCCTGTTAGGTTTTATGAATACCAGCACAAATCAAACAATCCTACCAGAAAGAAGTGAAGGCAAAGAGCATACAGAAGAGTCTGAAAATGACATGATGTACATTGATAATTAAATGAAGTTCTCATTTCCTCAGATTAGTTTGCCATTTTGAAGTACTTCTGGGGTGAAATCCCAACCCCACTGAAGTCAGTGGCAAAACTGCCATTAAGTTGTGGGGCCAGGACTTCACCAATGTATTCGTGTATCAGATGTCTTCTATTTCCTTCTCACTGTATTTATATATGTAGTGAACAGGGCAGTGAGATTTTTTCCCCTCTTCATCCCCTGCCCTTACGCAGAGTGCTTACCTGCTTGTCTACTATATTTCTCTTAACCTATTTACCCACATTAAGGAAAAGCAGATCAATTGCTAGAGGCAATCACCTGTGATGTATAACATTCTTCTCTGTCCATGTCAGACTTCCATCCTCCTTTGCCCTGCAACCGTGTCTTGCATGATTCTCTGGATCCTGAACAAAGCCTGCCATGTTGCCAGACAGGGCCCACAATACACTCCAGAACCACCTCATCTCCTGTAACATCTGCTCTGCACGCTCTCTTTGTTGCATCTTCCTCTCCTATCTTCTCTTCCACCTCCCGTTTCCTGGTCCTTATCCTCCCATCTAATCCATACTGACACTCTTGTTTAGCCATATAAAGGCTCTCTCCTCTACCCTACTCTTGTAGCCTGTGTACTTCATTTCACCAGTCATGGTAATAAACATCTTCTACTGCCCCCTGGTACCTTCTCTGATGCCCTCCAGACTGATACCATCACCATATTTTCGAAAACACTTCTGTGCCCTCCTCTCCCTTCTCAAATTTCCTTTTTATATTGAGGACTTCATTTCTTGATTGTTATTCCCTGTATTCTTCCCAGAGGAATTACTCTGACAAAAAGTGTGATACTTACTGTGACACTTCACAAGACTGGCACAGTAAAATTAGTTGCCTCATCTGTTTGCTGAAGAAAGCTCAATTTCATGGGCTCTTTACTTCCCTAGAGATTGTTAATCAAAAGCAAATCAGGAAATAACCCAGGGCTTCAACCAGGGCTGCCTCAGGGGGCCTGGACCAAAGCAATTTCAGGGGCTCCTTCCATAAAAAAAAAGCTGTAATACTATAGAATACTATATTCTCATGGGGGGCCCTGCAGGGCCCAGGGCAAATTGCCCCACTTGCCCCCCCTCTGGGCGGCCCTGGCTTCAACAGCATAGAAGCTAGATTTTTGCACTGATTTAGTTTTTCTCATCCCCAAACTGTTATACTTTCCAGCATCTCCTCCTTATCTTGACTATGGTAATTTCCTCCTTTATGGCCTTTCCGTAGTCCTAACTTCTCCCAGATGCAGAAACTGAAACATCTTTTGTCCTCAAGTCTTCACTGGCTTGCTGTCCATTTCAAAACCCAAAGCACATAATTGTTCTACTACCTTCACCCCCTCGACTCTATCCACTATGCTCCCTGAATGCCAGACTTCTGCCTGCTGTCTGTGTTGCTTTAATAGTGGGCAACAGAAACTCTTCCAACACAGCCCCAGAAGTTGGAACAGCTTCCTTACCTCCAAGAACTCTTCTGACTTTTTTCATCTTCTTGTCTGATGCCTCTGAAAAATCAAATCCTACTCCACAAAAACAGTCATTTTCCCTAGAAACTAGACCTATGAACATTTCACCTTTTGTCTTTTCATTACAGTAGCTACAAATATTACACTTGTATATTTGACGTTGACTTTTTGTACATATAGGCTAACTGGCTGTGAAACCTTGTTATACTTTTGTACGAGACAGCATACACAAATAAACTGAATTTTACTACTTAAAAGGTTCTCTTCCTGTAATTTTGTAGGGATAGTGCCCAACCTTTTGGATTAATGTAAATACACTATTGGCAAAATGTACTGGACTTCTGGCTTTCTTGGATGGACAGGCCTCAATTAAATTGGATTTCCTAGAAAATATTATACCTGTAGGCTCCTATGTATCATAAATGCTGATCCTGGTAAGTTACATACCTTCCCAGTCAGGTTTCTTGATCTCAGAAAACCACCACCACACACAAAAATAAAAAAATTGAAGATCAGGTCACAATGCCTTTTATGGACACTTTCAAGCAAGAGGTTCTTGTTAATGGAAATAAAGCTGTTAAGGACTTCCTCCTACTATAGGAATTTGCTCATCTTATTTTCAAGTCAGCTGTGCCACATCACTGTGGCCTACACAGGGGAATAGTTTTGGCATCCATGCTACAATAGTTCATTCACCTTTAGGTTAGGGACAGAGGTGGAACCAATGGCTACTGCTTTAGGGACATTTTGTGTTTAGGAAGTAGTCAGTTTGCCAAACCAAAACACTTCCTGCCATTACTGATGTCATCAGTGAATTCAGATCCTTATTTGAAAGCAAAATATATGGTGACAACTCTGGAAGTTATACCTTATCTGAATTTTTGTATATCCCCTTCAAACCAGCAGGATTTATGTATTTAGGTATGTCCTATGAATGTCCATAGACTCTAATTGTTCCTCATTGTTGCTCTCCAAGCCAATTTGTCCTGGATAAGGTCAGTTTCACAAGACTGGCACTATTGCCCCACCCTCTACCCATTGTACATTATTATTTTTTTCTGGAAGCAACAACCAGATGCTCTGGACTGCACAAGCAAAAAAGCAGCCATGGTTCCTGTCCTGCAGCCAAGAATTTTCTCTCTAGAGATTTCAAGCACACTATCAGTAATATTCCCAAGTTTGCATGAGGGTTTAAGCAAGGGATCTCTAGCTACAATGAATGAATGTAGTGAAATTGCAGATTCCAAGGAAAGGAGAGATGGCCTTTTACTGCCCAGTTATAAATATTACAACTTGGCTAATTAATTGCATATTATTAAATTGTTAATCTACACTGGCCATGATAAATCAAGCCAAATTGCCTAAGGAATATGCTGTCTTTGCAGTGTTTCTCAATCTTTTTGATACCGGGGACTGGCTTGCTGCCTTCCTAAACTGTGGCAGGCAGATCTCAGGGACTGGACCAGTCATTAAGAAACAGTATAAATATCCATTCTAAGAATGTAACCTTTCAACCTCAGTTTTCCCTCATCTAACCAAAGGCATTGTCAGAAATTACTAACCTGCCTCACAAGAATATTTGTAAACTGCTATGTAAAAGTTTAACATTCATTGTTGTTGTGTTAATGATTCCATTTGCACTTGTAAAGCTACTCTGGTGTTACAAAAAAACAAAGTAGTAAGACCAAGAGAGGGAAAAAAAGCCCCTCTCTACATATTTAGAGTAAAATCCTCTCAGATTCTTACCTGAAATCCCACCTTGCCAAATGAAACTGTCTCTATATTTCGCTACTAATATTCATAGTTGTGTTTGATGCTAATACACCTATAGGTGGAAAACAGACCCAGAAACCAAATTACAACTAAATGTTTTTATTGACATCCAAAGTATAAAGAGAATCTCTTAGTACAAGTCCTTCCCTTCCAATTAGTCCACTTAAGAGTCAAAATGGAAGCACTGCAACTTATGGAGATGAGACATCAGCACAGCACATCACTCACACACAGGGTAAAAGCTTGTGGCTGCTTGACCAGTCAGTAAGCTGTCACACAAATTTCAGTTGTACACACAGCATGTTGAGAAGTGGCTGAGGCTTTCACGCATGTCTTTGCTAAAATGTTTCCAAAGATGTTTTGTCTCAACAGGCCTCATGTTTCTTTTAAACTTTTACCAAATAAGATATGTTAGAAAGTAACCGAGGGAAAATACTCAGACTACCTTAAAAACCATTTAATTTGCCACTCCTGATTGTGCCCTCTCAGCTCATGGTCAGTTACTTGCTGTGTTTTTATTTTCGGTGGCAGTGGGGAAAGCATGGCTCAATCCTTGTCCCACCTGATCCCAATTAGGGACATACATATTAAGGGAATATTTCCCTCCCCAAGGTAGGGAATCAGGATATAAACTTAATCCTACTGGGTTTGGTTTTTAATACTTTAAAACTCTACCTTATATGTTCCTCTTCAATCCTGATCCCTTTTGACCCCAGACTTCTACAGCACTGGCCAGGGGGGTTCTAATTTTTTTAAGAGGGTGGAAAAGTAGGGAAAGGCAGGGGGTCCTCCTGGATCCCTCACTTTTCCCGCTGAAGTACTTGTGTTAGGATAGCCTATCTCTGTGGTCAAAGACTTGACACTGTGTCAGCGTCAGTCAGAGGGGCTTGCTCAAGAGCACACACCCCACTCCCTACCCCTCAAGGTGCTGTGCCCACACTGTTCCCTGCAGGTATAGAGTTTTTATACCTTAATTTCTGACAAACTTACTAAAAATAGTATATTTGGAGACCATGAAACTGAGTGCTAGACAAATGCCTGACACCTGCCCCACTAGTGAGATCTGAGCTGAGAGAGAGCAAACAAAGGTAGCCTTCTGGAATAACACTGAAGCCTCTGGATGGGTATAATTAGTTTCTCTCTTAAGACTCTTCAGCCTCTTCATAGTCTGCTTTGAGACGGAAATGCTTCCTACTCCTTTTCTTACTACCGTGAAACCCTACGGTTTCCACCAAAGCATCTTCACCTGTGTGAGCGGAACCTGTGCCAAGTTCCCTTTTTGTACCCAGGTCCCCCAACTTCAGCTGCTCCTCTTCCTCCATCGTCTTCTTCCCTTCAATGTCTAGATGGCCCAGCTCAACTTCATCTTCGTCCTTCAGGTCACTGCCCTTTTTGGGAGATTTCTCATTCAGACCTTGCTTTGTATTCATGAGCTTCTTACCATCCTCCTCTGCTGGTCTTTTCCTTTCCGAACTACGCATGCCTATCTTTGTGGGCTTGGTAAATATTATCCTTCCAGCACCATAGCTGGAGGGGTCCTGGTTGAAATATGGGGTGTAGCTGTCTTGCATAGCTGAGCTTTCTTCTCCTTCTTTCTTCTTCAAGCCCTCTAGGAACTCCATGGCAGCCATCCTGTTGGTCTTATCACTGGACTCTGAAACTCCCTCCAGGCTGTACTTTGTCCAGCGTTCTGGATGTGCCACGTAGTCCGGGACTCCGGGAGAGCTTTTGGGAGCTGGGGGTGGCTTGCTTTGCCTTCCAAGGCTTTCTGCAGCCATCTTGCTTAAAGGAGTGGGTGGGGGCAGAGGGCGCTTAAACCTCCCATCAATAATGTTATCTTCAGCCATAGAGGGCGCTGCTAATTTGGCTGCCCCTTCCAGGCCGTCAAATATGCTCTGGCTACGCAGCGAGAAGGTAGAGCTCATGCCTCTCAGATGGAATGGCTGGACAGGAGACTTACGGTTGTTGTTTGAAGAATCAGGGATCTCATCTGATCCATAACCTACATCATCCAAAGATGGTGGTTCCACTGGAGAAATCGTATCAACTTCTGCTTCATCCACTAAGCCAAAGTCTTCAGAGTCTGAATCACTGAGTGAAACTGTGTCAGAAGGTAGGGCGCCCTCATAATCTTTGGCCCCACCAGCCACTATACCCACAAAGGGCTCACCGGCACCTTCATCTCCCATCTTTGGGCTGTTACTCAACTGTGCTCTCTGGCTTAGGCCCAGCTGCAGCAAATAAGGTCTTCCAAATATCTAGTGACTTTAAAGCCTGGAATGAGAAAGAACAAATATAAATTCATCTGTGAAATGAGAACCACATCAGAACAGGATGTCCTGAGAAACTCTTCTGTTCACATCACAGCAATTCAAGACCATGGAAAACTGTGTGACTTAAGAAGTGGTGCAAATGAAACAGAAAAGAGCTAGTGTGAGGAGACTACCCCTGCTATATTCTGAGCTCAACATTCTCAGGGCTCACCGAGGAAAGGGTTGCAGCATCCACTGTGCTATTTAAAAAAAATACTGTGATTGTCCTTATTTCAACTGATGTTGTACATGATTGACATTGTGTACTGTGTCAAGTCATATTGCTACAAATCTCAGGTATATGTACCTCATTCTGTCACTTGATAATTTTTTGTTTGAAATAAAACCATTCTTTTGTGCATGAATGTGAGCAATTAATGCACATATACAGGGCTTATTTCAGAATATAGGCCTAGTTAAAATAGGTTTTTGTTATTACCAGTACACCAGTTTTAATTAACAATTCAGGGTTTTTTCCTCCAATATATAAATATATGAATACACTGCAAAATTTTAAGGTAGAAAAAATATATGCCTAAACTATATAAATATAGGTTCTCAATAAAGACTGTAAATAGGCATGGAAAGTGTGCTAGTCACTCACTGTCTCTTGAGACTGAAACAATTTCCCTTCCTCTGGGTCAGTTAAAGCCACCAAGGATCTCAGCTCCTGCACCCTAGAAAACAAATATCTACATCACAAGGTAGGAAAATTCATTTTTTTTTTAAAAGGTATTTTAAAAGGAACAGTTAGCACATTTCTCAGTCATCTCCAACTGTGGCACTGATTCCTAATTTTTGACATGAGCCTGTGCTAATAAAAACTCTGCAGACATTTCTGGGATTTAGGTTGGAAAAAGAACTCTGCACTTTCTGCTGAGACACACACCAATGAAGCCACTCAGGACATAATACCAATGCCAAAATTCATGGTCCCAGCCTGAGTTCAATGGGAAAGAAAAACAACAGATGTTTTTAAAATTTTCTTTTTAGTTTCCAGTGGCTACAAAATATCCCATCGAGAACTGAATTTGACTAAATGAAAAGAGATTTTTAGCAGAGGAGTGTCAAAATCAGTGTGGTCAACAAGAATAACTGATAAATAATAGTAATCATGAACAGCATTGCACACTACACCCATGATGGTAAAATTTGCAGGACAGAGAGGGGAGAAAAGTATGGGCCAGATTTCAAAAGAGCTGAGCACTCACAATTGGGGCCAAATTTTGAAAGCCTGTAATCAGTTAGACATCAAAATAAGAGAAAAAGATTTTTTACATTGGGTCCTGAACACCTTTAAAAATCTTACTCCTGGGGACACAAGGGCCAACTTTTCAAAGTGCTAGGGGGTGCTCGATCCCCCAGCACTGTCCCAGGCCCCGCCCCACTCCACCCCTTCCCCCATGGCCCTACTCCCCCCACCTCTTCCCACCCCTGCCCCACCTCTTCCTGCCCCGCTCAGTGCCGTGTTCTTGCTCCTCTCCCTCCCTCCCAGCCTCCTGTACGCCCCAAAACAGCTGTTTCACAGCAGGCGCGAGGAGGCACAGCTCCACAGGGCCCTGGAGCACCCACAGAGTCTATGCCTATGCCTGAGGAAATTCTGTGCCACTGTGCAATGCAGAATTTTGAAGAAATTAATGTGTGCGCAGAATTTCCTTTTCCTCCACAGAAATGGGCTGCAGTGCTGCTAGCTGCCAGTAGGGGCTACTGGAGCCAGCAAAGCCCAGCTCACACATTGAATATACCGCTGAGAGGCGGGAGAGGGAGCTAGAGAGTTCCTGGGAGGTGCAGTTCCCAGCATGCCGAAAGGGAAGGAGAGGGCAGCACGCAGGAAACTCCATGAAAGCCTAGGACCAAGCATCAGGCTGTTTCTCCCACTGGATCCGGGGGTTTTCAGGGGACGGAGGAGGGGCCACGGCTGGGCTCAGGGGGGGGAGGGGAGGGGCATTTATTCGGCCCGGGGGGGGCCCCCTTCGGGGGTGGGGGGGGGGGGGTTGGGGGGGGGGGGGGGGGGGGGGGGCGAGTGGGGAAGGTGGCAGAGAAACAGGAACCGGGTTGTATTAGGGGTTTCTTTAACACTCTACGCCTGGGAGAATTTTTGTGTCTGTATTGTTACAGACATACTTGCTGACAGATATTCTGAAATAAATTACCAAAATAATTTAAACTGGCGTGATTACGAAGTGTTATTTTGACAAAATTTGCAGAATTTTGTGTGTAGAATTTTTAACTGTTTGGCACCCCAGGAGTAAAATCTGGACATATGTCATAATGGGCGCATTTGAAAATATGGCCTTTAGTTGGGTGAAGTGGAAGATAAACACTTGAAAATCTGGCCCTATGACACTTTGCAGTCATAGCACATGGTTCAATAGCTTTTGCAGAAACAACAGCAATCCTCCAAACTACATGAAGAAGAAAGGAGCAAATGCACCTGCATAAGGGCTGCTTTCAAACTGGCAGTTCACCACAGCTGGGACTGGCAGAAAGACAGAAAGGAAAAGTTCCCAAACTTTGAAAACCTCTTCCACCTCGACAACAAAGACCAAGAGTACTGACCCCTACATCCCAAGGAGACTCACAGTTTCTTGGTGGTGATCTGAATATGGTACAACTCAGACAGGATGGCATCTCTCTGAATGGACAGGTCCCCAGGAGAATCTTCCATGCTGCTCTCAATCAGGCTCTCCCTCCTTCCTCCTCCTGCAGCAGGGGGAGCCAGAGAGCACAGTCACCCCAGGTCAGCTGTTACCACACTCACGCCTCCAGGACAAGGCTTTACAGGAGAGAGCTGTTAGTGATGGATCTCAGATACCCTAGCAGTAGGCGATGGGGGCCACGTCAGTATTTTAGACGGACAGCAGCATCTGACAGCCTCGCAGCGTGTCATGTGCTGAGCTCACAGCTCCCCAGGGCAAGACAGTGATCTCACTACACAGAGGGGGCTGTGATGAGGAGGGTCAGGGGGCTGTGACCCCCAGGCAGGGTTATGATGCAGGGGAGGCACTGGGGAGGGGCTGTGATGCAGGGGAAGTGGGACTGTGACTCCCCAGGCAGGGTTATGATGCAAGGGAGGCACTCAAGAGGGGCTGTGACCCCCCAGGCAGGGTTATGATGCAGGGGAAGTGGGACTG
>NW_020664522.1:4262147-4293675 GCF_002925995.2 Terrapene triunguis | reverse complement strand
GGCGGGAACACGCGCGGCCCGTACCTCACGGAGCGCGGCCCAACCGCTCCTCCTCGCAGCGCGCGGCCCAGGCGGGTATATCCGGCCGCTCCCCGCAGCGCGGCGCGCGCACAGGAAGGGCGCCGTCAGCCGCGGCGGCCCATGCGGAGCACGCTGGGAAGCCGAGTCCCCACCGCCCGCTGAGCCACTACTGAGCGACAGCTCCCAGCCCCCCGAGCTGCTATTCCCATGAGGCAAAGCGGGAGGGGGGAGAAACACCCACCCGCTTTGCCCCCTGGGAGTTGTAGTCCCCAGGGCGCTGGGCTCGGGCCAGCTTGATAGGCCAGGCCGGAGCGGCGGGAGGGGGCAGGGTTAGTGACAGGCTGGGGCTGATCAGGGCACAAAGCTCCACGCCCAGGCCTAGGAGAGCAGGAGCCAACTTAAACACTGCCCTCTGCTGGCCGGCACTGGTACTGCACCGCCCATGTTACAGGGCCCTACGAACCAGTCGGTGTATGGTGAATGCAACGTGCCCATTGCTGCTCCCCACAGTGCTCCTGCAGCCAGCGTGACGTGCACAGCTACAGGGCAAAGTGCAACGTGCCCAACCACTGTAGTCACTTATCACCTCTATTACAGTAGCAACCAGAGGCCCAGCCTGAGGGTGAGCCCCCTTCTTGTCTGCTCTTACGCCTACACCCATCAGTCTGCTATCTGAACCTCCATCCTATTTAGCACATACAGAGCACTTTTCATCCATAGATCTCAAAGCACTTACATGGGTGGTTGGTACCAACTATCTCTAGTCTACAGATGAGAAAACTGAGGCACAGGGAGGTGACGATCACCCAGAAGTTTGGTAGTAACTTCTGGGAACAGAACATAGATAACCCAGAATCCATTCCAGAGCCCATTATCTAAAATAAATATTCATTTCTAGTTCTTCTTTCATCCAAAGAACCGTTTACAAACTAACTAATCTTTGCAATGCCACCTTTGTGAAGTGAACAATAATTCATAGTAGGGCTGGTAGGGGGGAAAAAAATCACAATTCCAAATCACAAGTCCGTGATTTCTGCCTGAGAGCAATTTTGAGTGAGCCCAACAGGAACATTTAGAATGGAGCTCTAGTCTCACACAGTAGCTTTACATTTGCTTAACAGGACACGCAAAGCCCTTTAGGCCTCATGTTTAACATCGCTCTATGATGGGGATAGTCAATAGGCGGACCGCGGGCCAAATCCGAACAGCCACACGTTTTTGAACAGACCCTGAAATCTTTTTATTTACTTATTATCATTATTGTTACTAGTTTGGTTTTTTTAAATTATTTTCTCTGGAGTCTGGACCTTGACTATACCTTAACCAAGACATTTGGACCTTGACAAAAAATAATTGACTACCCCTGCTCTATGAGCTTGATCCAAAGCCAGTTGAAATCAATGGAAGTCTTTCAGTAGGACCAGGCCCTCAGGGAATAGGGCCTTTATTTTGACTGAGGGTTATGGCTACACTGCACACTCCTTACAGCAGTGTGTAGAGTACATGCACTACATACCCCCTTAGTACGGGTATGACATCGCCAGACATTGCTAGATGAGGGTGCTCTGGTGAAATGAGAGCTAATTCCCAGGACGGCCAGCAGGAGGTGCTGGGGTGGTGAGTTCCACCCCGTTACAGGGAAATTCCAGCTAGCATACATGAGGTGTGGAAAAAGTCATGTCCCAAGAGATGATGCATGTCCAGCTAAAGGCACATGGTGTAGTAAATGCATGAGATATGGACATTTTGTATCTGTGTCACACCAAAATAGTCAGGGAATTTGCTCATATTACAGACAATCAAAAGCCAATGTTTCTGGGATCTATCACTTGTGATGCCAGAGCCTGCCTGGAGAGTGAAACTGAATATTCATGACAAGACTATTGACTTTAAAATTGGCTTAGGAGCTGACATCACAGAAGGGACTTACAATCACCTTCAACTCCTCCCAGAGCTGAAGTCACCTGACAGCTCTAGCTAGTCCTGCAGGTATTCAGAACTGCATGGGCCAATTGACCCCAGAAACAACTTACAAAGATAAAAGCTATGCATTGAGTGCATGTGATCAAAGACCAACAACCTTCTCAGCTGCAGTATGGCAGCCATGATGGGCCTATTGAGAAAGGTGGAAGAACTCGATAGAGGATTTGATGACATTGGACTTTTGAAAGGAGACTCTGTACAAATCAATCTAAGAGACAATACTGAATCATGCAGTGTACAAACACCTTTACCAGACAGACCTTGGAAGAGAGTAGCTGCAGATTTATGTAAATTCAGAGGACATCATTACCTGGTCATTGTGGATGATTTTTCCAGGTATATAGAAATAATGTACTCGAAAGACATAACATGATGCACTATTATTGAGAAACTGAAAAGCATTCTTGCTCATTTTGGTGTTCCAGGACAACAAATGATGGACAACTGACCACAACTTACTGCAGCAGAATTTGTCATTCTGAACAAAATATGGTTTTGATCATATTACTTGCAGCCCATATTACACACAAACAAATTGAGAGCTGTACAGACAACCAAGAAAATCCTTTTCTTGCTCTTCTGAGTTACAGATCAACACCAATAACAGCTACTAGATATAGTCTAGCACAACTCCTGGTGGGAGGACAACTTAGAACAACTGCTCCAGCTTTGGAAAAGACTCTATTTCCAAAGTGGCTAGATGTGAAGAGAGAAGCCAAATCAGATAAAAAGGCTAATAGATCTATGTACACTTTTACAACAGGCATCACTCAGAGAACTGCCAGGTGTAGAACCTGATGCCCGTGTTCGTGTCAAATTGGATGGAGGAAAAAGGATGGACAACTCCAGCTGTTGTAAAGAAAACGAATTCAGTGCCCAGATCATATGTGATCAAGACCGACAGTGGAGAGCTCAACAGAAACCATCAACATTTACAGTTTGTTCCTCAGAAAGAACAATGTACAGCAGTGTTTCTCAACAGCCAGTCTGTGAGCCAGGGCCTCTCCCTGACACATTTTAGGAAGGCAGCAAGCCAGTCCCTGGTATCAAAAAAAGGTGAGAAACACTGAGCAAAATAAATCTACAGATGGGTGCAGAACAAGACGACAACACTCAAAGATTCCAAACTGACCATGGCTTGTCATTGCTACTAATGAACAGCTAGATGACCAAGTTGTTATGTGTTCAGATAGTGTAATTAGAAAACCGGTATGATTCAGAGACATTTAATAGACTAATACATACTGAACTTCAAAGACAGTGTGATAGTGTAAAAATGGTAATGTAGAACTTAAATGGGGAAATGTAATGGAATATTAAACTGCATTATATATATCAGTCACTAGGTAGCACTGTATGTCAAATACTTTATTTAAGCTAATCTGGAGCCATGCCTGGCAGAACAGTAAAGGATCTTATGATGAACACATCTGGTATGTATAAGCCGGCTGTCTGACCAGTCCATATCTGGTACAGAAAAACATGACAGTGAGTATGTATCCTACATGGCTCTCTATTTACCCAAGCAGTGCCTCCCCACTTTACACTATTTTTAGCAGTGTAGCATCCTGCTGTTTTCCTGCTGCTGGAGCCTTCCTCCCCACCCCCCCGCAAGGAAAGGCTCCAGCAGCAGGAAAAGGCTCCCTCCAGAGGGAGGCAGCTACTGCCTCCCCTCTGCCAGAGCCTTTCACTGATGTGTGTAGCTATGCACCAGAGTGTGGACGTGGCCTGGTTTTCCCTGTGGTGTGCAGCTACACATATCCTACATGCTACTGAAAGTGGTGTACAGTGTGGACATAGCCTTAGAGGAATTTATTTAATCAATCCTCCCAATGCTAAATAATTAAGAAACAAACATTGCACATTCTAGGTCCCACATCTAAACAAAGCTGCTATCATATTCTCAATGGATGCGTGTACCATCTGCTATCTACTGTGCTGTAATCCTTGTTCCTCTGTTTCCGGGCACTTGGAGATGTCTTTCTTCAAGGCCTCCAGCACTGTGGCAGCTATCGCTCCTATGAGAACATGCAATGTTAAAGATCAGTTATGTTTGTGGTCTAAAATACTTGACTGAATCCCTTTAAGAGGGGCCTCATGGTGAGTCATCTGTAATGTAAACTGCTGCTATTTCATTTGCACTGTCAGTTTTTAAATATGTATCTCTGCCTTCTGGAGTGTTGCTAACTACAGTAATTTATGACAAGGGAGCTGTGTTTGGAATACATTTGGCAGCAATAACAGGCAGGTTAGAACAAAATGTCTTTCATCTGGTAGGGACTGGGTTGGAGTTTTAAAACACAACAGGCTTTCCTGTTCGGGGATCTTTATAACATTCCCATGGAAACACGCCTAGGTCAGCGTTTCCTGGCCAGTTGGCTTATGCGTGAAGCCTCCCCTAGAGGGCGCCAAAGGCAACGGTGCTGAATACAGAGGGGGAGAATAGGGGCGAAAGGAGGCATTGGAAAGGAGAGAGAAGAACAAACTGACCTAGCGGAATAGGGTAAATAATATTACAGGAACTCTTCACTTAAAGTCATCCCGGTTAACGTTGTTTCGATGTTAAGTTGCTAATCAATTAGGGAACATGCTTGTTTAAAGTTGTGAAATGCTCCCTTCTAACGTCGTTTGGCAGCCGCCTGTTTTGTCCGCTGCTTGCAGGAAGAGCAGCCCCTTGCAGCTAGCTGGTGGGTGGTTGGAACCAGGGTGAACCAGCAGCTCCCCTATCAGCTCCCCACTCCCCTAAGTTCCCTGTGCAGCAGCTGTCCCTCCCCCCGCTGCCATGTGCTGCTCCTGCCCTCTGCCTTGGAGCTGCTCCCAGAGACTCCTGCTTGCTGTATGGGGGGAGGGGGGAAGAGGGGAGCTAATGTCAGAGGGTCCCCCCCTGCTCCTGCACCCCGCTTACCCTGTCTTCCATAGAGCAGGGGGGACACTCAACGGAGGGAGGGAGCTTCTAGGCAGTAGCTGCCCTCAGGTCTCAGCAAGCTGATTTAATTAACAAGGCAGTATACTTAAGCCTGGGGTCAGCTACTTAAAGGGAAAATGCGCATTTTTTCTCTCTCACACAGGGTGTGTGTCTGTCTGCCCTCCCTCCTTTCCTGCTGCCTTGTAGAGTGTTGTGAGAGTTAACCCTTGAGGGCTCAGTCAATTGCTAGTTCATTTAGCAGTAAGGAATTCCCTGGGAAATATCCCACCCTCTGACTCCTCCACCTCAACCACTCTTCACAATCATCATCACTGTGTATCAATATTAAATTGTTTGTTTAAAACTTATACTCTGTGTGTGTGTATATATATATAAAATAGTCTTTTGTCTGGTGAAAATTTTTTCCCTGGAACCTAACCCCCTCATTTACATTAATTCTTATGGGGAAATTGGATTCACTTAAAGTCGCATTTTTCAGGAACATAACTACAACGTTAAGTGAGGAGTTCCTGTACACTAAAGGGCATGTGTGGGTGGGTGACAATAGGGGCAAAGCAGGTGATATACGAAACAGTGGGTGGGAAATGGCCAAAAAAAAAAGCAGAGATGGGGAGAAGGCAGCAGGTCATCCCATTTTGCAAGGATGGGCGCTAGGGTTGCCAACTTTCTACTCCCACAAAACCAAACACTCTAGCCCCACCCCATGCCTCGACCCTTCTCCGACGCCCTGCCCCTGCTCACTCCATCCCCCCTCCCTCTGTTGCTTGCTCTCCCCGACCCTCACTCACTCGCTCATTTTCATTGGGCTGGCTCAGGGGGCTGAGGTGTTGGCTCTGGGGTGGGGCCACGGATGAGGGGTTTGGGGTGCAGGAGGGGGCTCCAGGGTGGGGGTGGAGCCGAGACGTTTGGAGTATGGGAGGGGGCTCCAAGCTGGGGCAGAGGGTTGGGGTGTGGGGGGCTGAGGGCGCAGGCTCTGATGTGGGGCTGAGGATGAGAGATTTGGGGCACAGGAGAGTGCTCCGGGCTGGGCTTGAGGGGTTCGGAGGCCGGGGGGAGATCAGGGCTAGGGCAGGAGGTTAGGGTGTGGGAGGGAGTGAGGGCTCCCGCTGTGGGTTCTGGGGTGGGACTGGGGATGAGGTGTTTGGGGTGCAGGAGGGTGCTCTAGGCTGGGATCGAGGGGTTCAGAGGATGGGGGGATCAGAGCTGAGACAGGGGGGTTGGAGTGCGGGGGGGGGGCTCAGGGGTGCAGGCTCCGGGCAGCACTTACCTCAAGCTGCCCTGTCCACAGGTGCTGCCCCCACAGCCCCCATTGGCCATGGTTCCTGGTCAATGGGAGCTGTGGGAGCGGTGCTTGGGGCACGGGCAGTGTGCGGAGCCCGCTGGCTGCCCCTATGCGTAGGAGCCACAGGGGGGACATGCCGCTGCTTCCCGGGAGCTGCGCTGCATGGAGGCTAGCAGGGAGCTTGTCAGCCCCACTGCATGGCACCACCAACCAGACAGTAAACAGCCCGGTCAGCAGTACTGACCGGAGCCCCCAGGATCTTTTTTTGACTGGGTGTTCCTGTTGACTGCACTTTATACCTTGGCCAAGGGAACCAATCTGAGGTTCATCTCCCTGCCCCACATCTATCAACCGGTTTGTTTTACCCCAAGAAAAGCTGACAAAGGGATAAGGTGCAAAACAAGGAACAGGTTTATTAACAGGCAACAGTTAAACAAGTAGGTAAAAAGGTAAATAACACAGGTAAGTACAACTATGTAAACACTAAGGGACTCCCAATTGTAACAGAAAAGGGGACAAGAATATGACAGGCTTTGGCTGTAACAGGGTAGAGGGCTTGAAACCCTGACCCAAGGATAAACCCAGATTAGTCCTAATAAAGAACAAGATGTTGCTTCTTTGCCATCTCTTGCAGCTTGAGGAGCAGCTCGCACCGTCACGACTGACTGGACTCCAGATCCAGATGACACTGGCAGGTTCGGGAAGCAGGACTTCCAACAGGTAGATGATCACTCTGTCTCCTTCTTTTACAGACCTTCCTCCCAGCGCTGTTGTGGGTGGATGAGAGTTGAAGAATCAGCACAGCAGATGACAGCTATCCTTGCATGCAAGGTAAGTTACCCTCCCTACAGCCCTAGTGTGGTACTAGGCCTACCTATCCTGCAGACAGCAGCACTAGCTATTCCCTAGAACAGCAGCACACTCTGCCTCCAGGATGGGCAGCCCCGCCTGACTGGTGAACTGATCTTACATACGGTCCCAGTTGCTGGGCAGACTCTGTCAGGTGTACCTGACCTATGAAGGAAGGCTGAAAGAATAGGGTTTGTTTAGTTTGGAAAAGAGAAGACTGAGAGGGGACATGATAGCAGTTTTCAGGTATCTAAAAGGGTGCCATAAGGAGGAGGGAGAAAACTTGTTCACCTTAGCCTCTAAGGATAGAACAAGAAGCAATGGGCTTAAACTGCAGCAAGGGAGGTCTAGGTTGGACATTAGGAAAAAGTTCCTAACTGTCAGGGTGGTTAAGCACTGGAATAAATTGCCTAAGGAGGTTGTGGAATCTCCATCTCTGGAGATATTTAAGAGTAGGTTAGATAAATGTCTATCAGGGATGGTCTAGACAGTATTTGGTCCTGCCATGCGGGCAGGGGACTGGACTCGATGACCTCTCGAGGTCCCTTCCAGTCCTAGAATCTATGAATCTAGGTGACCTGCCAGTTTCCTGCCTTTGGATGGAAAAAGTGGTGAGGAAGAAGGGTACCCAATATGGATTCCAGGTGGTTGTTGTTGAATCCAAGATGGCGTATAGGGACAAATGCGAGGTAGACAAAAATCTCCCTACAATTCCCTCCTTGTCGATGAGGGAGTCTCTCTTTAAAGAGAAAACCAGATGTCAACACCCTTTTAAACACTAGGTACAGTAGCATACCTGGATTGATGCTGGATCTTACTAAACGTATCCTTAACCCATTTAATTAGCACAACATACAAAATAAATAGAATGACTTACATAAACAACATAATTAAGAAAGGATGAGCAAGGACATGCCAAGATTCTGACATTTTGTTGGGGTCAGCGAACAAAGAATTCCACCAGTGAGTGATTCCTGCAGATTTTTGCACCCTTTTTAGGATGGCCTCAGTCTGGTTGGCTGAATGATGGATGGGAAGCATCGTGGCTTTGCCTTGCTCTAGGACCTTATCAACCTGTTGAGTCAGGTCCAGATGCTCCACCAGCTGCCTTAACAGGATTGAAAGAAAGTAGGCTACCCTAATGTTTTTGGAGATCATCCTTTCCGATTCAAATAATGTCACAACCTTTAACAGATAATACAATGCATAGACAGAAATTAGGATGCACATCATTATCAATTGTATGAAAAGAATTAACAAAATACTTACAGGTGCTGCAGATGCAGATACAATGCTCATTAACAATCGCCACCTGCGCGTGGTTGGTAGATTGGGGTTTTAATTCTAATTTAAACAGATGTGGGTACCCAAGAATACGTCCATGAGACAAACATATCCCTGATTGGATTTCCAGATACATGCATCTACATCTACTGCATGGTACTCGGCTTCTTTTTGGACCACCCGTTTAGGAATGTCTATGGGTAGCATGACTGTGTTGTTAACATTGATGCGTAAGGGGAGAAGAGGGTAAGTCCACATTGTGGTGGCATTTGCGATGGTTAGGACCTGAGCAGTAACTCTTTTGGCATATGGGTTATAAACTAAATCAATTCGCTCCCACCACCCGTGATGCTCTTTCATAAGGAAAGACATCCTTAAACATCATCTTTTTAATCTTTACGGGAAGAATGCCCCGGAAGCCTGATCTTAAAATGCCACTTGCTATGGTCTGCAGCCAACCCTGGACTTGAATACATGCAAGTGCCCAAGCAATGTCGCCTTGGAGCACTTCGATGCTATTTATGATCTTGCTTTGGTCCTGCCTTTGGGCACTATTCCAAGCTTTGATAACACTAGCAATATCAAATCCCAGGTCTCCCACCTTGTTTAGAGCAGATGATAGGGGTTGGTTAAGTGAAGCTACTTCATGGCCCATGCTGCCATTTAGTTGGGCTTGGGAACCATACCTGGACCTGCTCCCACACCTCCCATAATCTTGGCTACTATATCCCTTTTTGCACGACCATACCTGGGCTCGGCACTGAGGACCCAGGCTTCCCAACCGAGAATGGCTGGCTTAATAAAGGGTACATAGTTGGGTTCTATGTCACTGATTAGGGTTTGCATGTCTATGGTGACTCATTTAATGGCATAGCTAGGACTAGTGATTAACAGCCTTCTAAGGTTTTGGTTAACTACACAGGTCCTATGTGGTTAGCGTGTGGCTTGGGACCACAGTTACCTCCATCCTTTGAATTACACCATAAGGACCGGCTAGGTACCACATCCCTGATTCATTGGTGGGCACTGACAAACACGGCTACCCCCTGATACTTGAGATGTTAATGTGACCATAGCAGCTAACCAGAAATGTAGACTGCTCATGTTCTGAGCAAAACCTATTTCTAATATTCGAAATGTTGCAGAAGTGGCGTATGTCACTACTGCAGTTAACAAAACTAAAAACCGACCTGACCGGGGTGTGCATTCTTATCTGCATAGAGGATCGCCTGAACTGAGCACTTAAAGACATCTTAACTGACTCTTACATCTAATTGCTCACTTACTTGATTAATTTGGGCAGATCCTTGATTACAGTAAAAATGATCTCCCAGACTTACAATTAACTCGCTATTTATAATATTTACAGTTAAAAAGAGACATATCAGGTGATGGCAGAAGTGGGCTCCCTGCAGTAGAACAAGAAAAAGACAGCAATTAGTTATTGCTTGGCTCCTTTCCACTCTTTCATTTGGGTTGAATGAAACCATTTAACCCATCTACCCTTTTTACCTGGGATCTCAACTTGGTACACACAGGGACTAGCTTTGTTTATAATAGTGGCTGGGCCCGCCCATCTAGGGCTAAGAGTGTGTCCCTGGTTGGAGTAGAATTTATACAAAATCTTATCCCCGACCTCCCACTCGGTTGCCTTGATGTTTTCCAGCCTTTTGTCCATAGTTTTTTGATTGGAGCTTAATTGCACAGCCACCTGGTGTTGAATGGTACTGATGTCATTCAGGAGCCGTCTCATAATTGTCCATAGTGAGTAGAGGTTGGTATTCATCAGGATGCTGTCCTCCCACCCACCAAGGTTCCGAAGTTCTCATTGGTCTGCCTGTCATAGCTTCATGTGGAGTGAAGCCATGGGATGAGATGGTAGACCTCACCGCCATAAGAATAAGTGGGTGTTTTATGTCCCAGTCCTTGCTCTGTTGGCTTATGACCTTCCGTAATGCTGTTTTTAAGGTCTGGTCTGTTCGTTCAATGAGACCCGAACTTTGTGGGTGGCCCGCAATATGGAATCTTTGGCGGATTTCTAGTGCCTGGCAAAAGACTTTGGTGACCTCCCCTATGAAGTGCAGCCCCTGGTCTGAGTCTCTCTCTACAGGGAGGCCGAACCGGGCGAATGTCTGCTCCAGTAGCACCTTGGTGGTGGTTGTGGCAGCATTGTTCCGGGTGGGGAACACCTCAACCCACTTCGTAAAAACATCGACCACCACTGGGCAGTACTTATGTCCACGGCTGGTGTAAGGGAGAGGTCCTATGTAATCCACTTGCAACCTGCACCATGGGCCTTCAGCGGAGTGATGTTGCAGTAGACCTTTAATAACTTGGCTGTCAGAGTTATTGTCTGCACAACTCGGGCAAGATTGTATGTGCAGGGCGATGTCTTCGTTTAAGTTGGGCCACCATGCCACTTGTGTGATTCTTGCGGCAGTCTTTTCTGGACAGAAATGACCCCGGTTATGAGCAAGGGTCACAATTTCCTTGCGGAGACACACCAGCGTTACTAGCACTGGCTTAGAATCCTCAATATTTTTTTCTGAGGGCTAGAACCAGGCCATGCTTGTCCTTAAAAATGGTGTAGCCACAATGCTCCTCTTTTCCTAAGAGGTCCTGCACTTGTTGGTCTGTCAACTGCTACTCTCTGATGTCAAGCTGGGTGCTCAAGTCTGGGTTTGGTGGTTGGATTTTCATAACCACCTCAGGAGACAGGGTCCACTGGTGTTCTTCCCCTAATAACGCAGCTTCCTTTGCCAGTTGGTCTGCTTGGTGGTTAAACTTGGATGCCTCAGTGTGGTCTTTACAATGCGCCTTAACCTTGCACAGGTAAGTAGCTCCAGATCTGCTGGAGGCAAGGTCCCATGCATGGTGCAGGTAGCTGGCATACTTAATGGGTTTTCCATCTGCCGACCGCATCTGGCAGGATACCCAGACAGGCGTCCAGTCACTCAAGGCTCGAACTATCCAGTCCAAGTCTGAATAAATACAGATGTTTGTGCACTTGTCCTCCTCATGCAGAATGGCTAAGACAGCTACCACCTTTACAGCCTGAGCAGAGTAAGGCTTCACTGTGCCTTGCAGTATCTTTTGAGATGATGGCTGATTGCAGCGTAACCTGCACAGACCTGACCGTTGTGGTGGTAACAGCTGCCATCTACTGCCCATACAGTTAACCTTAGTTCTTTAATTCTGGCAAAGCCGTTTTCTACCTTAAAGGGGGAGGTGACCACAGGTTCCTGCTGGGGCAGGGGACACTTGTGCTCTTGCCCCTCTATTAACAATGCATAGGGTAGGATGCACAACTGAGGAGTCTTTTGGACCCTGATGTCCTTGTTTACAGGGCTTAGTGTCCAGTTAGCTAAATGAGGAGATGACACTCTCTCCTTGTTTATCTTGCCTGATAGCACATACCTTATGGGAGCATGAGATGTTCTCAAGATCACAGGAGCCTTTCCCACAAGATATTCCCAATGGCTAAGTGCCCAAACTAATGAGAGCACCTCCTTCTCGCATGGGCTGAAGTGTTTTTTGACTTCACTGAGGATGCGAGAGCCGTAAGGCACAGGACGCACTCCGCTCCCCTGATCTTGCATAAGGACAGCACCTATGCCATTCTCAGAGGTAGCCAGCTGCAGGTGGTAGGGACAGTCTGGTTTGGGATAGGCGAGGGCAGGTGCTGTTGCCAGAGCCTGTTTGAGAAAGCAGAACACCTTTTGCTGGTGCTCCTCCCAACACCACTCCTGTCCTTTTCGCAGCAGTCAGCTATGCAGAGGTAGCAAAGCCTCGTTACCATCTATGGTCTCGCAGGAGAACCCAGAAAGGGAGCAGACTTTTGCCAGCCAGTCAATAGCAGTGTCCCTTGTTAAAGGGCCTAAGGCTTTTCCCATGGCGCGGGCCTGCTCAGGCGTGTAGACCTTAAGCTCTTGACGAGTCTCTAGGGATCTAGATGACCCTGGCCCATAACTGATTCCAGTTGTTGTAACAGGGGCCATAGGCAGCTTGTTCCCCTCCTCGCAGGCCTCCTGTGGGGGAGCTGAGGGCTGCTTGCTCTTGGCGGATTTCAGGGAAGCCCGACAAAACTCCTCCTCGGAGCCCACAGGACTGCCCGCAGGCTATAGCTGCAGCTGGTTGATCTGCCCTTACATACAGGAGCCTTGCTCATGGCTCTTAACATGCCCCGAAGTTTTTTTAAGCTTCTCTTGGAGCTTTTCCGTGGCCTGTTTACAAGCCATGTGCTCGGCCTGCTGACTTTGGCCTGAGCACAACTCCTTGAGGGGCTCTCTGATGGTGGCCTGAGACTCAGCCTGCTGTGTGTTTAGGGAGAAGAGTTTTTTTTCCTCTCTCTCTCTCTCTTCCGTAGCAGGTCGCTAAGGTCCTAGACCTGTAGCTCGAATCTACCAATCTGATACACACAGGTGCCATTTTGTGCCTCTAGTCCCTCTATTTTAAAGCCCAATTTTTCCAGTTCAGACCCTGAGATTTTATTTGGGACTCTAAATTGCTGATCTTGGCTGCCTCGCTCTTGCCTAACTCCACGCAGGCTAGGTATAGGCCATAGATCAGGGCGCTTTTCTTAATTTTATGAGATGGCTTAGGCTTCTTAGACACCAAAGCCTCCCACCTCCAGGACAAGGTGATCAAAGCATCCCGGCCCTGGAATAACCCCTCAGTCCAGGGATTTTTCCATTTGCCAAAATAATGCACTCCAGACACCAAATACTCTTTATTGTGCTGCATACTCCAGCCTTCTACACCATAGGTCCGCGTACTCATGGTGGGACAAGTGATTTGTCCTGCCCAGCCCTCAAGCAACTTTAGTTCGCTGCTGCGATTCCCTACAATGGTAGCAGTGCCCACACTCTCAGCAATGACCGAAGTGCGTTGGGGACTGTTTCCCCTGGTGACAGCTAATATCAATCAAGTGAGCTGGAGTTCCCAGACCCACAGAGCCAAGCTGGCTTCTGCACTTGCTCTAACATCATCACCAAATGCAGGACCAGGCCAGCCATAGTTCGCCCAGGAACTCAGCTATGCTGCCTAGGTCTGCAGCCTGCCTCCCTGACCCAAACTGAGTCAGTGACCTCCTTGGCTCTGGCCGAAGGATAGGTCAGCGGTAAGCCTTGCTCCCTCAGCTGTCAGGCTGGGATCCCACATGGTACCACACAATTGGCCAAAAGGCCCGTAATCTGAATTCTGCCCCTCCTGGATTTCTTCCAGGCAGGTGGGGCCAGAAGGTTTGCTAAGCCTCCTATACCTCTGGCACACAAGGCCGGTGCTTCCCCTGAGGTATGCCTCAGACCAGAAAGCGGTTGGCACTTGGCCAAGTGGGACACAACTGCTTCACACGGTAGCCGGCTTATGAGCTCCCATAGTGGGTCGCAATGACACTCCAGTCACCAGCTATCAGGCCCGCGTGCGCTCAGAGCGGTCACCCAACCACGCAACCTCTGGGTTGTATGTTATAGCCAAACCAGATAATAAACAGGGCAAACAAAAATAAAAGGGAGTCCTGCCGCGGTCACCAAATTGTTGACTGGATTTTATACCTTGGCTGGGGGAAACAGTCTGAGATTTGTCTCCCTACCCCGCGTGTATCAATGGGTTTGTTTTACCCCAAGGAAAGCGGACAAAGGGATAAGGTACAAAATAAGGAACAGGTTTATTAACAGGCAACAGTTAAACAAGTAGGTAAGACAAGGTAAATAACACAGGTAAGTATCGCTTTGTAAAGACTAAGGGACTCCCGATTGTAACAGAAAAGGGGACCAGAATATGACAGGCTTTGGCTGTAACAGGGTAGAGGGCTTGAAGCCCTGACCCAAGGATAAACCCAGATCAGTCCTAGTAAAGAACAAGATGTTGCTCCTTTGCCATCTCTTGCAGCTTGAGGAGCAGCTCGCACCGTCACGACTGACTGGACTCCGGATCCAGATGACACTGGCAGGTACAAGAAGCAGGAACTCGGACAGGTAGATGATTACTCTGTCTCCTCCTTTTACTGATCTTCCTCCCAGCGCCGTCGTGGGTGGATGAGAGTTGAAGAATCAGGAGAGTGGATGACAGCTATCCTCACATGCAAGGTAAGTTACCCTCCCTACAACCCTAGTGTGGTACTAGGCCTACCTATCCTGCAGAGAGCAGCACTAACCATTCCCTAGAACAGCAACACACTCTACCTCCAAGATGGGCAGCCCCGCCTGAATGGTGAGCTGATCTTATATACTGTCCCAGTTGCTGGGCAGACTCTGTCAGGTGACCTGCCAGTTTCCCGGCTTTGGATGGAAAAAGGCACCAAAACCAAAAGTGGTGGGGAAGAAGGGTACCCAGCATGGATTCCAGGTTGTTGAATCCAAGATGGCATATGGGGCAAATGCAAGGTAGATAAAAATCCCCCTACATTCCAGTCGAAAACTGGCCACCTGGTCACCAACTGGGTGGATGTGGAGGTTTAATGGAAATGGACTGAGGGATGCTTTTTTAATGAGACTATTGCTGTTTTTGGTTGCCAGCATGCCATCTCTTTCCAGCACCTCTACCTCTGACCCAGGGTGCTTTCTAAGTCAAGCACTGCTGACAGATGGCTTCTTGCCTATTGCATGTGCTGCTGTAGTTCCCTCTTTTGCAGCCTGTTTCATGCCTATCTGATGGCTGAGATCACTGTCCCCAGTCCTCTCCCTCTTTCTCCCTCTGCAGATACGTTAGTCCACATGCTGTGGAGAACTAGGGCTGGGCATGCTTTCCAAATCCCTGATGGTGGAACAGTTTGTACTGGCTGCTGCATCGGGGTGTTGGGACTCTATTTATTGCTTGGCGACACAAATAAAAATAGAAAAGCATGACCCAAGCACGAACAGATGGTAAAGCAGTTTCCTCCAGCCAATTCAGGCTGAGATGGCTGGGGGGAAACACAGAGGTAGGCAGCCATGCAGGATACCATCAAACCAAGAAGGTAGTGTTGTTATATCACAGCCTGGGGGACTTTGGAGAGAGCCTTACACAGCTGCAGAGGAAGGGCATGTGCGCGCCAGTCCCCAGCCCTACCCTGCGAGTACTGGAGTCCACAATAACCTCTCTTTCTCTTGTTCACACATACACCCACACACCCCTCTCATACTCCCCACCACAGGAAGCCCAGCTGAAATAAATCAGCCACTAGCCCTTTCCTCCCCTCAGCTGAGGCTGTTCATATACAGGCTCCTACTCTGTCTACAGCTGCTGAAGGATCCCTGTCCTGCTCCTCCCAGAAAAGACACAGCCACAGAAGCCAGTGAACTACTGCAGCTCCCCCAGGGGACAGCAGGTACGACAATGAGGTGAGTCCATTCCTGGGCAGCATGGAAAAGCTCCTTTATGGGAGTATCGGACTCTAGCAAAATAAAAATTACAAGAAGGCTTTAAAGATAGACCATCCCAACCTTTAAAAAGCCACAGAAAGAAAAGGCTTGTTTCTAAAGTTGTGCCTAAATGCCATGCCCCACATGCAAAACCCAAAAATGTTTCTAAATGCAAATGACTTTGAGTAAACAGTTTTGTATCCATTCTTTGTTGATTGTCATGCTTTAGCATTAATAAGTGCTTGTCCCATAGTCGCTCTCCCCAATGTTGTCAGGCACGATTTCCTCCCATTGTTTTGGCAAGCTTTCAAATCAGTTTTTCATGGTGCATCAGAAATAGTAAGTAATATTAACAAAAGCACTGGAAGGGTTATGTAGTTAGTTGCAGTACCTGCAAAGCAACAATTACAGGGTTCTGTTTGTTTCATTTATCAGCTCTAAACAGAGCTTGTCCCTGCCAGGGACCCTCCTATAGCCAACCACAGCAAGTCTGCCACAGTTTCCCCTTCATCTGCTCAGGAAGGATTGTGTTACCTATCTTCTCCACCACAGATCAGATGAACAGCCATCTTATTTGCCTGGGAAAGGAAGATTGTTCCTCTGAGTCCAAATCAAGCCCTGCTGCTGGGCATACTTTATTAATATAATTTCAACCTTCAGCAAATCCCTCAGACTCAAAACCCTCAAAGTACAACAGGTTAAAATGCAGCTGCCTCCAGCTCTATGGACCATTCCCCAGACCACAAGAGTTCCAAGAGTCAATCACCGCTCTGTTCTCAGTTCCTCTGCTCCTATTCCAGGGCCTCCACCTCTGGCAATACTTCATGATGTTTACATCTCTTTTCTTGCAGCCCTTGACTCAGGCCTCCTGTGAGATGGCTCCCTGCAGCTTTCCATGCCCCAAGCTCCTTTGTCTGAACAGCCTACCCTTGTTCATGGGAGCCTCCCTCCAGAATCAACCCTCTTGTTTCTAGGCTCAGCTGGCATTGGCTGAGGTACTTCTGCACAGCCTTCTGTTCAGCTGGGTTCCCCAGGTCTGGCCAATTCTCTCCAATAGTTCCTATCCACAGCAGTCACCTAACAGCTCACCAATTCTCCCTCTTCACCAGCAGCTCTGCTACTGCTCTCTTTGGTGTCACACAGGTCTCTCCAGACAATGCTCACCAACTTCTTCCTGTTCCCCTTTTTCCAACTGTTGCCTAGATCTTTGTGGGGTAGGTCTACACTGCAATTGGGGGAGAGTCTTCCAGCTCAGGCAGACAGACTTGCACTACTGGGGCTCAAACTAATGTGCTTAAAAAAACAACAACCACCACCCTTCAATGTGGATGTTCCGGCTCCAGCTGGAGCTTGGGCTTGCAAGCCTAGGTCAGGTGGGTGTGAGAGCCTAAACTTCTCCCTGAGCCAGAACATCCAAACAGCTGTTTTTAAACACGCTAGCTTGAACCCTGCTAGAGCAAGCCTGGCTAACCAGGCTGGAAGACACGCTCCCAGATCCAGTTTAGATATATCCATAGAGGTCAGGCACCCTCAATTAGGGCCCATTGGGAGGCAACTAACTCGTCACATGTGAACTGGGCCCATTCCCTTTTAAATGGGCCATGCAGCCTGTGACATCACATTGAAGAGGCCCTAAAAAATGATTTTTCCTGATCGTATATAAGACTTTATATTTTACACCTCCAGAAGCTGTAACCCTAGATCCTTTACAACCCTAAATAAAACAAGACGATAGTGAGAAATTACTGAAAACAGACGTTATGGTGACGGAAGGCCAAATGCAGAAGGGAAATTTAAAAGGCACAGTTTTGTGGATGAGGGTCTGATTTAAGAGATTTGAAAAAAAGAGGAGAGCTGTGTAACTCCGAGGTACTTGTGCTGGTGTAGCTGCCCCACCATCCATATACCCACCACACACGAACAGGCCATATACCTTTGTTTTTGCTAAACTTAATTACGTGTAGAAGTATAAAAATGTGCACAAATGTCTTTACCCTACCTCCTTCCCTGTCAAAACCTGCTTCTATTCACCTGTGTCCCAAACCAGAAGGTCCTTCTTACCTCAGAAGAGAAAAATCAACTTCTGCAGTATTGCCCCTGAATAGTTGGCGAAGAGAGTGTTGCACAACCATTGTATAAAGGAGGATATGACGTTCAAAAAGGCCTGTTGATTAATGATGGCAGCACCTCAAAGTTCCTTGAATCAGGCTTCGCCGCCACCCCCTATAATCAAGTGTCTCACAAAGAGACATTATACAGACAAAGCCATGGGAACTGAAGAAACAAATACGCCATTGGCACACCACCAGAACCATGGCAGGAGAGCAGTACAATGGGGATAGCTACTGATGAAGGTGATCAGAACCATAGTGCAAAAGAGGAGCATGACGCCAGACCACTCACCCAACTTTTGTTTAAGACTCTAGAACAGGGGTCGGCAACCTTTCAGAAGTGGTGTGCCGAGTCTTCATTTATTCATTCTAATTTAAGGTTTCGCGTGCCAGTAATACATTAACGTTTTTAGAAGGGCTCTTTCTATAAAAGTCTATAATATATAACTAAACTATTGTTGTATGTAAAGTAAATATGGTTTTTAAAATTTTTAAGCTTCATTTAAAATTAAATTAAAATGCAGAGCCCCCCAGACCGGTGGGCAGGACCCGGGCAGTGTGCCACTGAAAATTAGCTCGCGTGCCGCCTTCGGCATACATGCCATAGGTTGCCTACCTCTCCTTTAGAACCTTAACAGGACACTTCAAATGATTAAAAACACAGTGGGGGTGGGGAGCAGTAGAGAGAGAAGTTGTGTGGCTAAATGTTTAAGAGGCTGAAGTAGAACTGGTGGAGGGGAATGGTACTAAGAACTAGCCATGGTAGCTCAGCTGGCATGTGTGTTTAAGGTCAATGAATTAAGGCCATCCCAAGGCAAACTTTTTCCTTTCAATACAATGAGCTGAAGGTGCCCCTTGATGCACAAAATAAAGGTATTAAGGCATGCCTTACAAGTACTTCCTATTTTACATTTCTTAGCAGCTGAGTGATGGTTCTTCAGCGGCTTTGGAAAATCTAGACACCAATAGCCCTGAAGGAACAAATGCATTGGGCCCAGTCTGCTTTTGCCCAGACCTGAAACCAGATGCTCAACAATGCACAGAGAAAGAGAGAGGTGCTAATTCTATAGACATTTACTATCTAACTTTGAGGACAGAATTTAGTACTGAGCCTAAGCCAGTCCACAACTGTAAAACTATTATGTGCATGATTGAGTGATCTGCCATGCATAGAATTATTAAGCACCATTTGAGCCAGAAGCTGACAGAGTACTCCTAAGGTTGTGTCACAGATTACCTACACCAGAGGATCTGTGTGAACTGAACTGGAAAAAACAAGCAAAAGAAATGTGTGTAAATCTGTACCTGGAGAGTGTTTTAAATATTGCCACATTGGGATATGCTCTGCAGTGCTTCTGATTAACCCAGGGAAAAGACATGAAATTGATATTTATTCATTTATTTGTAATGCTTCCAATAAGGATTCAAACAAACAAACAAACAAAAAAAACATTGTTTTTTTCCAAAGTGGCCAACGACACTAACATGCACATGTCCAAAAGGATACCTAGGGGCCCTGGAAAGTGTGGAAGCGGGAGGGGAAACTTGTCAAAAATATGACTCAAAATATAGACTTATTAATACTCAGCAGGGCCGCCTGGGGGGGGAGGGGGCGCAAGTGGGGCAATTTGCCCCAGGCCCCGGGCCCCACAGGGGCCCCGAGAGTTTTTCGGGGCCCCTGGAGCGGGGTCCTTCACTCGTTCTGGGGGGCCTGGAAAACTCTCATGGGTCCCGGGCCCCCGGAGCTTCTTCCACTCCGGGTCTTCGGCTGCAATTCGGCGGCAAGGTGTGTGTGTGTGTGTCCTTCCGCTCCGGGACCCGCCGCCGAAGGGCCGGGTCTTTGGCGGCGGGGGTGTGTGTGTGTGTGTCCTTCCGCTCCGGGACCCGCCGCCAAAGTGCCCTGAAGACCCGCGGTGGGGGGGTCCTTCCGCCCCGGGACCCGCTGCCGAACTGCTGGGTCTTCGGCAGCGGGGGCCCCCCGCCGCCGAAGACCCCAGGCCCCCTGAATCCTCTGGGTGGTTGTGATACTCAGGGAAGTTAAGGAGACAGACCCAAGCTTGAATTCAGAGCCCCTGTTTCTCTTTGAAGAGGCGGCTGGGATCTCATCATTGGAAAGAGACAAAAGCTGACAACACTTTTTTTTTGTAAGTTTATTGTTTTTAAATATCAATTTTGTAAAGTAATTGTTGGACTCCATTAACATTCAGGTAAACAAGTGAAAAGACAATGGATGGGCATGATGTCTTAGCACAGGCACAGCCAAAGAGAGCAGGGAATGGAGGCTGCTTGTGTTTTGGGGAAAGTCAGACATCCCTCTCCCTCCCGTTCCTGTTTCAGCAGAAGCAATGGTGGGAGCCTGGAGCCAACCTGGGATGCCTGTATTGCCGGTCATGAAAAGTACAGGGGAGGGGTAGGGAAGGGCAGTTGTGGGATCACAGCACTGTACTTGCCCCTTTCACTCACTGCAGGAGCTTCATCTGATGGGGCGGATGGCAGCAGTCAGTTATCCCATGGCTGGACCATCTGACAGATCAGAAAGCCATTCCCTTAGGTTGGGGAACAATGAGCTCTTTGGGATATTCTCAGTTGCTTTTTAGTACCAGTTTAGTTTCCCCACTCGTTAGCCACCACAGGCCTTTCTGAATTTTAACCCTCTCATCATTTTGGAATTCATACTAGCTCCCCCACTACTGGGCACCTGCAGCAGCAACTGTTATTGGAAGAGCCATTTGCCTTTACTTAGCTTGATTCTGGATGTCCCACTCCAGCCTGCCCATTTCTCCTCCTCCTCCTCCTCCATCATCCCAGAGGCCTGGCTCTGCCCATGCTGTCAAAGCCTGGCTCATGAAGCATCCTGGTGTTAAGGTGAACTGGTTGTAAATCGTAGATCATGGTCACACTATACACACTATGATTAACATTAGATTTTTTTTCTTAAAAACGAACAAAACAAAACAAAAAAACAAGGCAGCTGTAGGAAGAAGTTAAACACACAGCTTTGTGGCATGCTCCACAATATAAAAGAATCCCAAGCATTCAGTTCAGCTGGCAGCAGCTCTGTTTGACTTTCTAGCATGGGTCTTCAAACCCAGCCCTGGTTAGTTCCCTGCTCCTGGCCTCTCCCAGTGAAATGGGGCTCTCCTCTTCTTCCTTTGCCTTATGACTGTTTTCTCAATGACTGGTTGTTTCCTTTGGGAAGAGGCTTCTCTTCAGAGGGAGTGTTTGTGCGTATTTATAGCCCATGGCCCTGATCCTGCAGAGCCCTATGCAGTGGACACCAATCCTGTCTGCAAGGGGTCTCCAGGATCAGACCCTGGGTCTGCATGCTTGCATGTGTGTACACATACATAGGCAGGATAGTCTCTTGGAAGGAACATGAGTCCTGCGTTCTGCTTCTCTTCCTCCTCATCTAGCTTTAGGACTGGTTATTCAAATACAGGGCAATGGCCCTGGATACTGAGCAGTTCTCAGGGATAATTTGGGGGGAGTCTGCTCTCAAATTTTCACACACCCCTGCCTCCATTCTGCTTAGGCCTCCCCTTCTCAGGAGTTTAGGACAGAGACGACCAAAGGGGGATGTTTTACTTAGCTGCTCCTCAACTCCTCAGTCCATTCTTATGCATGACAGCTCCTTCTCTCCCTCCCCTAGCCTGGCAGGCTGACAAACAAGCAATGGGACACGGGAATACTCCTGTAATAACCCTGAAGAGAAATGGACAAGGCATTAATGTCACCCAGTGAAACCCATCTTTCAGCTTCCTTCCGTGACCTCCAGTACCACTCTGTCCCCTCAGGACTCTATTCCCAAATCACTGCCATCACACTCAAAAGCCATTTCCCCAGCCTTCAGAGCTCCAAGTTCCATCAGCATCTCTTCCACGCAGGCTTCTTCTCCAGGGCGGGAGGCTGCATAGGTCGCTGACAACTACAAGGGCACCACCAGAGTTCGAAGTGAATAGTTACTTTCTGTTATGTAGTTCGGAGTTGGATGGCAAATTCCAGCAATCCCAGGGCACTTTTTGACCAAAGACTTTGCTTCCATGTTTTCCTCCCACACTTATCAGGCTTCAGCCCAGCATGCTTCTCAATAGTCACTTCTTCCCACTTGCTACTGCAAAGGGCAAGTCTAGTACCTTAAAGCTACATCTAAGAACGTGCCTGACCTGCACTTGCTTCTTTGGAGACCCAGCAAATCTTCAAACAGAGCTCCAGCTACTGACACAATATCAACTGAATACTGAACAATATCAAATATACGGTATAGGAAAAAACAAAACTGAAATGCTTAATGGCATATTTATACATATTTATCAACAGTCGACAAAGAGGTGGCGAGTTACACATCCATTCTGTATGCTAACAACCCTGATGCACATATATGTAAACACACATGCTCAGCTGATGCATCACATTTTACATATAGCCACATATCAGAGGAGGTGACCCTAAAAAATGTACAGTGAAGGAGGCACCTGGTGCACAATCTGTTCTTGTTTCCAATGCATGCAAAATGGACATTCAGGGCAATGTTACTTTAAGGCTGCTTCTATGGTTAAATTATTTCCTGCCCAACCCCCAATCAATCTAGGCTGTGTTGATACACTTCTTCCTTAGGTCACTTTAAGCACATAAGGGCTTTTTTTTTTTTTTTTTTTTTTAAAAGGGGCAAAAAAGGGGAAAAAGGGAGAAAAAATAAGCCTCTGGATTGATCAATTTGCCCACTTGTGGGAATCCCTCATTCAGTGTGTAGCAATGGCTGTGGTACCCAACGCACAGTGGTGAAGGGGTGTGTATAGCCTAGAAAGAACACAGGATCACCCTCACCCCAAACCTGATTTGGAACACTCTTACTTTTGAAAGTTACAAAAGAAACACTTCAGGGAAATAGAAACATCTCTTAAAGGGACGGGGGGATAAAGCAAAAGGAACCTCAAATCTTAACTGGGCTGAGAATAAAAACTTCCTGCTTCTGCTCAGCCAACAGCTGCAAGATGCTGCAGTCCCCAACTCAAGTACCCATAAGGGGTAGGGAAAAGTGAAATAGCTTTGTTTAAAATATATCTATCTATACATATAGAGCATCTTTTAGAGAGAGAGAGACACACACACACACACGTTTTATTACGTAGGATTTGAGGCGCACACTATCCTCTTATGTACAGGGCAATAGCGATTCTGTTAGTCCAATGGAGTGGCAGACTGTTAAAGCCACACACATTTAGTTGGTAACATCTAGCTTGGATTTTAACCTACACAAAAAAGTATGTTCAAACGGGTGCCTTCTTAAATCCTGAATTTCCCAGCTTGAGTGAGTTGGTTTCCAACTCTTAATGTAGGTTTTAAATGAAGGGCTTTTAAAAAACAATGTTTAACAGGATATGGGATTTTTGGCATAATTACAGCATATATGACAATATGCCATGAGCAAGCAAAACTGTATCAAAGAGAACTATGATGCAAAGACAAAATTAGTTTGAAATAACATGAGAAGACACCCCCAAAGTCATCCTGCATTTGTTTTGTGGAGGATTTTGAGTGTTCCGGATCTCAGCGCTTACCTACCCTCCCCCTTTTAATATATCCTTATACAGAAGTATTAGTTCAAATTAGGAACTAACAAAACCAGACTGGACATCAAGCCTCTCCAGTCCCCATGTTACATGACTGGAAAGAAGTGTGCAGGAACATAAAGCAGGCTTATTTTTCAGTCATTTGTAGAATTTGGGGGGAAAATGGGGTAAGAATTCACTCCCAGGCTATGAACCTGAGAGACAGGTTCAGCCCAAAATGAATGGGTCAATTTGTTGTTTTGTTTTTAAATGAGTTACAAACCCCAGGGAAAAAAAGCAAAAAGTTAGAATTTTAAATTCTAACTATTAAACTCTCATGTTTATTTAGCAACGTAAATGTGTCTGATTGGAACAGGCCATCTCCTCCAGATCCTTCTGGGCTGCATCTCAGCTTGAAGGACTGTGTCCCCTGCTTCTCATTTCTACCAGGCTTTGCACACCAAGGCCCGGTCCACACTAACCCCCCACTTCGAACTAAGGTACGCAAATTCGAAGTACCTTAGTTCGAACTTACCGCGGGTCCAGACACGGCAGGCAGGCTCCCCCGTCGATGCCGCGTACTCCTCTCGCCGAGCTGGAGTACCGGCGTCGACGGCGAGCACTTCCGGGATCGATTTATCACGTCTAGACAAGACGCAATAAATCAATCCCAGAAGATCGATTGCTTACGGCCGGACCAGGAAGTAAGTGTAGACCTGCCCCAAGTCAAACTTTCCTATAAGCAGCTAGGGAATGCCATGGAGTCAGGACCATGGGGAAAAGAGAGGAAAACAAAAAACCCTGCTTCAGTTTCCAGTTATAAACTTAAAACAAACAAAAAAACCAAGGCAAAGGTGTTCATTGTCCTCACGAGGCTGTAGCCTGCTGCTCTGTACCTCTGTGTTTCTGCACCATAAACATCATCACTGAAATAATGGGGAGGACAAAAAAAAAAAAAAAAAAAAAAGGAGGGGGGGGGTCAGAATCGCTGGTACAGTAGCTTTCCCTACCACACAAAACTGATGTGTAACTAACTCAGCCACAAGGTCATGGGAAAGTTTTACTTGTTTAAAAAAAAAGTAGTTTAAAAGTAACAATGATAAGTACTGTATGGTAATATTGGAAGTATTTATATACATAGTTTTCTTTGTCTTTTGTTGAAATGTCTCCTGGTCACTTGGTGGCACTTGGGGTCCCTTTTGCGCGGTCATCTCCAACCTTCCCCCCCAACTCTCCACTTCTCAATACACGGTGCTATTCCTTATGCCACAGCACAGTATCATGCTCAGGATCATTTCGAAGATCTGTAAGGAGACAAAGCTACCAGTGAAATTCTTATTTGTAAGCCCTAATGACCTAAGACATCCCCATCCATTATATTCTCCTGGCCAGAGCTTAAGGACACAGGGTTTGATTCCCTGGTCTGCAGTGCTAATCCAGGACCCCATCATCCTTCCTTCACTTCTGGCACAAGAGGAAGTGGGGGTCATGTCCTGGGCAGAGCCATGCTATACCTATCCTCCACTGACTGTAAGCCAGTTAGGCTCTCAGCTGCTCTAACTTCCTCCAGTGTTGGCTACAACAGGATCGGGGCACTGCAATTGGCTGTTTCCTGAGGTCACTCTACCTCCACTGTGTCTTAGCAGAGCCTGGACATTGTTGAGAATTCAGCTCATGATTTACAGTGCAAGAACAGGACAATGGCCCATCTAGTCCTGGTATATTGCCTCTGAAAGTAGCCAATGGATGCTTTGGAGGAAGGAGTAGAAATCTCATATGAACTAACTGAAGAAGTTCTGAAATGTACGGGGAAATAAAATTGCTTCCTCCAGCTGGGAGACCCGCTTGCACCTTGAAGAACAGGACAGAGAGCTCTTGTAACTTCATCTCAGCTAGAGTGGTTTTTAAAAATTCGTGTCTAATCCCCTTGTAAAATTTAAAATGCTATATACCTCAGTAATATCCTGCAGCAGAGAGCACTACAGGTTAGTTGTATTTTGAGTAAAAACATTGCCTTAGGTTTCTAAAAGGGGCACCTGGCAAAATTAATAACCACCGCTTGTTCTGCTGTAGACCTCACGAGTTAGAACTCAGAGTAGAGCAGCCAGCCTGGAGACAGTTACTGTGGTATTCTTGGTTGCAGGACAGGGGGCAACAGAAGAGAGAGCACTGATGGGAATGAGAATTGGAATGGACAAGGAAAGGGGCGCTGTGCTCCTGGCTAGCTCTCTAGTCTACCTACACTGAGGTGGGAAGCGGAGTGCATCATGGGAAGGATGGAATTAAAATGGTTTTCAAAGGAGATGAGGTGGTGCAGCAGATGAAGTTATTTTGCCTTTACACTCCAGAGACTTGCCACTAAATATGGCTCTGGTTACAATTCTCCGAGTCTGGCGGCTCCCACCCTACTCTCTAGTGAGTCTCTGTCTGTCACGGAGCCAACACTCACCTCGGCACAGGTGGGATCTTTCAGGATTGCGGTACACTGGTACAGCTGCGGAAGGGCTTTCTTGACAAACAGGGCAGGAGAGGTCAGTTTTGTGGGGGGGCCCCAATAGGAGTTTCAGATCAGTATTAGCAGTAGAGCTGCATGGAGTAACACAGCCCATGCCGTGTTAGTGAGTCAGTGGTAGCCACATGCTTTCACGAGCACTAGATTTATAGTTTCACTTTAAAAATCCAGATGAAAGTCACAGAGTTTAAACCATAAACCCTGATGTGCTGCACCAATATTCACACTTACCATGATCACAGCCACCACAATGGCTGCAATACCGATCAGGTACAACTTCTCTGAGAACAGCTCATCAATTTTCTTATGACAATCCTGGGGTAGGCGACCCTAAGCAGAGGAGAACGCAGACAGCTTAGTCTCTCTTTCTCTCTCTAGCTGTGCACCAAGGCACATTTGTACAGGAAGAAGTGGAGTTCAATATTTCTACTATCCCTCCCCCTTCCCATGCAACTTCATGGCGTAATTTCCTGGGCCCAATGAAATCAATGGCAAAAATCCGATTGATTTCAGTAGGAATGAAAATTTCACCCCTTCGGTAGCTTCCAGCACCTTATTTCCTGCATTTTTGAAGAACAGCCAAGCTGGAGCCACCCCTAGCCCCTAACCGTAGCATGCAAGAGTAGCACCATACCGTGGACTGACTTTCTGTGGAGGATTTGTTTGGTACTGAATAGCCCATCCATTTCCAGTGGGGCTGTCAATGCTGAGGAGATGAGTTTCTTATCCTTACTCCTTTGCTATCCCCACTTACTCCCCCCGCCCCCACACCTTTGCCAGCTAGCAGAGAGGACTGGCTCCTGAGTGGATATTAAGACAGAAGATGGGTTGTTTAATTCTGATGCATTGCTTTCTTCCCCTTCTTGATTGGAGGGTGATGGAGAAGTCAACTCCAATTCAAGAATTGGGACTGAGCAACCCCTGTTGCCCTACCAGGCAAGGGCGAGTTTCCAGGGTGTGTCAAGGTTGTAGTAGGGCTCCATGGACTTGCTCCCTCACCCAACACTGTATGGTAGAAACAGCAGCCATCCCTACCTGGGCAAGAGTTTCCAAGAAGCTTTTTTCCTTTGGACAGAGATCACTCTGGATGAGCGAGGTGCCTATGGCCATCATGCTGTTTGCACCGCAGCAATCCAGCTATATGTGGAGAGAACACAGGGTTAGCAGGTATCAGCTTGGCTCATATGGAGAGTAGCAAACCTCCAAATTCAAGTTCTGATTTCTATGTAGTGCAGTGGCTGGATAGGATAATCCTACCAGATGTGTATTCCTGGCCCCTGGAGATCCCAGAAGATCTAGCTAGAGCCAGAGGAAATGTTGGACGAATTAATCTGAGCTGAGCTCCTCTTCCATTGGATTCTATTTAATGAAGGCATGGGATAGTTTCAGGGTAAACAAAAGGGCTTTTATTTAAACTCGGACATGACTTAATGGGCTCCATGTTAGACAGAATACTATGTGGGCACCTCCGTCATCCTACCCATCTCAGGTAGCTATACAACATGCCTAAACATCCAGGACAAAATATTAAGATCAGGATGTAATTTAGTCTCCAGTGGGCCCTGTTCTTGCCATCTCTTGGTTCAAATACTCAGACCTGGCATCTCCCCGTCACCATTCCTTCAGCTCTTCATTGTCTGTTATTTGACAAGCCTTCTGAAAAGAGGTGTTTTTGCACCAAGCTCTGACAACAGCTAGGCTTGAGCTAACTCAGATCTTCACAGCAAAGACCCTGTGCTGAGAAAGCCTGGATACCAGCTCCTGATCATGTTAATGCCTTTGCTACACTGAGTCCAAGACACCAGCTGTTGAACCTCACTGCCTCTTCCTTCACAGGCGGAGCAGTTTATGCATAACAATGCTTATTCCTGACCACTTCTGTAAAGTCCCACAAACTGAAGGAGGGCTCATCACACATGGGTTGGTCAGATTACTCCAAGGTGCATCTCTCTTGTGGATACCTGGGGACCTTTTATTTGGAGATAGTACTGCAACTGGGTAGATTATTGTATGCCCTATGAAGAGCCCCCCATAGCTATCCAAGGCACCTTACCGTTTCGTGGAAGGTCTTCACCACAGTTTTTGCATTAGTTGCATCAGAATCTGACGGGTCTTGTTGCAACGCTTGTTGCAATGCTTGGTCGTAGAACTGCTTCACGTCTTTGGCAACCTAAAGAGGGAGAGCAAGAAAATCCCTCTTACAGCCACAGAAAATAAATCTAAACAGATCCTTCCAACTGCCGTGCAAGGCAGCGACAAAGTGGTACAGATGCCAGGCAGCCCAGCTAATCACAAGTCACTGTCAGTGTCATTCCCAGATGAGTAAGAAGAGCTGGGCTGTATTTGTGACAATTATGGCAATATCCTATAATATCCAGGATAAACCTTACTGACCTAACAAACTTAATTCAAATACGCTTGGAGTTCATTATATTAAAAATGTGGGGGATCGTATGGAACGTCTTTAGAATCATAGGACTGGAAGGGACCTCAAGAGTCCGCTGCACTCCAGTCCCCTGCATCTAGAGTCTAGACCATCCCTGACCGGTATTTGTAGAACCTGCTCTTAAACATCTCCAATGACGGGGATTCCACAGCTTCCCTAGGCAATTTATTCGAGTGCTTAACCACACTGACAGTTAGGAAGTTTTTCCTAATGTCCAACCTAAACCTCCCTAGTTGCAATTTAAGCCCATTGCTTCTCATTCTATCCTCAGGAGGTTAAGAAAAACAATTTTTCTCCGGCTTCCTTGTAACAGCCGTTTATGTACTTGAAAACTGTTATGTCCTCTCTCAGACTAGACTATGTCTTCTCTTTTCCAGACTAAACAAACCCATTTTTTTCAATCTTCCCTCATAGGTCATGTTTTCTAGACCTTTCATAATTTTTGTCGCTCTTCTCTAGACTCTCTCCAATTTGTCCACATCCTTCCTGAAATGTGGCACCCAGAACTGGACACAATACTCCAGTTCAGTAGTTCCCAAATTTCAACAACCTGTGAATCCCTTTCACTAAAATGTCAGGTCTCGCGAACCCCCTCCTAAAAATAAATATTTCCAGGGATTTTCTCCTTTACCGGCGTATAAATTATAAAAGCAGTGATCTTGGAAATATAAAATTTGTTATGACATGCTTATTGCACAGTATTTATTAATAATTATTATTTATCATGACAGTATCTTTATTACATTATGAAAACGGCAACATTCTTCCAAGATATCACTTTTGTAGCTTGTATCACTTTGAATAAGCCTGTTATAATACATGGCTTCTATGTTTCATCCAGGAGTATCAGATGTGAAACAGCATGAAGGTATTGAAGAAGCCAACTCAAAGGAGTTCCTCCTACACAAGCATTCAGGTCTTGAGCAGTCCAGGCAAACAACGCATGTTACAACAAAGCTTAAACTTGTTCTTCATAATAATTTTAAAAACAATACTAGCTGCCTATTTAATTTTAAAAACAGCAAAAAATATCCATCTCCCTTTCCATTTCTTATAAGGAGTCTTGAAGTTTCAATCTCCTCAGTGTGATAGATCTGCTTGCTTTGATCTGCTTAGCTCTTGGAAGTCCAGGGGCCTGTGCTGCCTAGGGTCCCTAGGGACAGCTCTGTCTGCCATTGGGAAATTTTTTCCCAAGAACCCCCTGTAACATTTTGCGAACCCCCCGGGGTTCATGAACCCCAGTTTGGGAACCACTGCTCCAGTTGAGGCCTAATCAGCACAGAGTGGAGCAGAAGAATTACTTCTAGCAGGAAGACAAGATTAATGCAACTTCTAGGAGATATTAGGAACTTCAAAGGACTTTCTAGAACAATATATGTAAAGTGGATTTCCTAGGAAATACTCAGGGGTGAGAGAAATGCAAATGACCCAGTCTGAATCCATTCTTTTGAAGCTACCCCTTGAGTAGAGATACCTATTGTCTGAATACCTGCTCCTGAATACTCCAGTTCAAAGACCTCCAAACCATATAAAAGGATGGACACTTTCATGAGTGCTCTCATTCTGAGCAAAGAGTGTGATGAACTTGAAACCACAAAGCAGGGGAGGTGTTTTAAAGGATTAGTCCTGCCAGAGACCATGTTGGAGGGGGTGATCTCTGGTAAGCTTATTAGCATGCATGCAGGTACTTTTATTGCTTTTAATATTTTTGCTGCAATGCTTTTACCTTAAGAATAAAATATGCTTGTTTAGAAGAACTGTGTGGTAGCTTAACTGTGGACAGTTACACTTGGTCTCTGAAGAGAAAGCAAGCAGACTTATTTAGGCCGACTATGTTTATTTATAGAGGTAAGTGGTAGGGACCACTTCCCCTCAGCCTCACAGAGCTCAAAGTACTTCAAGCTACTGAATGTTTGAAGGGCAAAAAGTATAAGCATTCATTACACACTGCCTTTCAGCCAATGATATCCAAGTATTCTACAAATGCTCTCTCTATACCAGAGGCGGATTACGGTTTTGTGGTCCCTGGGCCAGAGCAATTGGGGGGCGTCTGTCCACCCCCTCCCCGCCCAGTGATCCTACCAGGGAGTGGGGTCGGGACATGAGGGCTTTCCCCAGCAAAAACACTGGGCGGGCGGAGCAGGTCGGGGCGTGCCCATTTTTCCGGGGCTACCCCAATTGGCCAGGGCCCTTGGGCATGCACTCCATTGGCCCCAGGGCTAATCTGCCACTGCTCTATACACAGACTGATGTTTTCAAAGCTGCCTAAGGGGTATGGACGTTATAGCTAATAGACACTGGGTGCCCAAATCTGCTAGGTGGCTTTGAAAAACTTCCACCATATTGTATAAATCACCTATTTGCCCACTAAAATGCAGCCACCTCTGGGGAAGAACGTGGCAGCAATCAACAGTGCAAAGCAATGCTATGCGGTGCCAGAGGTACATGGGGAAGCTTGCACAGGTGTTGCCTGCACTGTACATTAATAGAAGACCTCAGGATCCAGGGAGGTTGGCCTGGCGCCTTTCACAAGCGCCAAAACTCACTTTAAACAAAATATTCCCCCTTGCAAGAAAAGCAGTTTTTCCTGAACAGGAAGAGGGAGGGAAGAGGAGCAGAGGGAAAAGGTTAGACAGCAGAAACAAGAGGGGACAGAGTTCTTAAACTAAATCTGCAGCAGCCCAGACCTCACAGTGCTGAAAGGGGTGGCCAAATCACAGAAACCCCAGATTTGATTTTATTAGTTGCCCTTTTGCCCCCTCCCTTCTGCCCAATGTATTGGATTTGAGTATGACATCATCAGGCCAAGTCATTCACTAGTAGAGTCAGGGGAAAATTAACACCCTCCTCCCCCAAATGGCATTCTAAGCCATCTCAGCCAAATCAGAAATCAAGGAGTGCCTCCGATGTCATAATGAAGTAGGCGTGGGATGCCGGTTTTATTACCGGATCTTCCCCAAGGTGATGTCATTAAGGGTTGTAAGATGAGGCAAAATGCAGCAATTCCATTTATTCAGCACCATCTGGACTTGACTGGTGGACAAATGCTGCTAATAACATTTCCTCTCACTGAACATGGTTCAGTACTCCAGTGTGCTCCAATGCCACTGGCACCAGTTAATGCAAGTGACCTTTAGTCAGAGCCATTCAGCAAAGAGGTTTACAGAGAGTAGCCTCTTCTTTGATAGGGTTACCATACGTCCGGATTTTCCCGGACATGTCCGG
>NW_020664522.1:4257750-4261747 GCF_002925995.2 Terrapene triunguis | reverse complement strand
AGGGGTGCTGGGCGGCCGGGCCGCGCGCCGGGCCAGGCCGCTGGGGGGGTGCGCTGGGCCGGGGCCGGCGGTGCTGGGCCGGGGGTGCTGGGCCGCGGGCTGGGGCCGGCCCAGGGGCCGGCGGTGCTGGCTCGGGGGTGCTCGGCCGGGGGCTGGCCCGGGGCCGGCACCCCAGGGCCCGAGCCGAGCCAGGCTGGAGAGGCCGGGGCCGGCTGCCAGAGGGGGCCAGAGTGGGCCGTGTCTCCTCCCTCCCCCCCCCCCCCCCCCCCCCCCCGCAGCTTACCTGCTTCCTGCTCCAGGCTTCCTGCGAATCAAATGTTCGCGGGAAGCAGGGGAGGGGGCGGAGTTGGGGCATGGACTTTGGGGGAAGGGGTGGAGTTGGGGCGAGGCCGGGGCCCCGTGGAGTGTCCTCTTTTTGGACACTCAAAATATGGTAACCCTATTCTTTGATCAGAATGCCCCCATCAGCCCCAGCTCCCCCCATGTTAGTTAGGAGGTTCATCAGCAGGGTGGATGGGGGGGAGGGGAGGGAAGAGGGTAGAAACAGACTGTCAGCATTATTAGTCAAGGTCCCCAGCCACTACACCCCTGAGGGCAGGGAGAACAGACACAAAAAGTGATCAAGAGCCTGAATTACCCCCATTCATATTAAAATATTAAATTACATCACACGTTGCAGACACCACTGCTCTCATCAGGTTGACAAATCCTGTCCTCTTTTAGGGTTTTATACTGCCGCCCATCCCCTTGGTATCGGAGCGTCTTCCACATAAAAATCAATAGCAAATTCCTAACTGGACTTTATTCTTTTTGTCACCTCTTGGCCTCTCACCAACAATACCCAGACAAAGTAACATTTACATAGCCCACAACCATCCTGAAAGGGTTCATATCCTTAGCCACAAAGTTTTTTTCTAATGAAGTAATGCTTCTCTCCTATGAATCATTGGTTGAATGTTTCCATCCACAGCCGAGTGAGTGAGGTCTCTCAAATGGATCTCAAATGGAACTGACAAGCACCTGCTTGTGTAGTTTAATTAAAGTTCTTAATAAAGCAATTGACTTTCCAACTCTCACCCCCATCCCATCTGATGCTAACTGTTTCTCCAAGCACAGTAAATCCCTACTCTTCTTGAACCCCCTTCTTGAACCCCCCTTCTTGAACTCTTGAAGTGACTAGAATATTAATGTCTAATTCCCGCCTCACTGCAGGATTGCCAAAGTTCTTACGGAGAGACAGTCAATCCTTGGAGCATGCGTGCATGTTACACCAGTTTCTGAGGAGTGCTGTGCCAGAAGAAAGGTAGGGGCAAGTCCGGACTCAAAAGGTGCAGCCAGCCCAATCCTACCGCCCCTCTTTAGGGAACACTACTCTGATCCCTGATGAGAGATCTTCCCTCCAGCATATCTCAATCCAGAAGACAGGGCATATTGCAGTGCAGGGCTGAAGACAGGGAGGAATCAACATGGAGACCCAAGTGACATTATGTAGAGAAGTGACCTGGTGCCTGGTAGGTGGGTATCAGCACAAGGCAGCTGCTGTGTGTGTCTTCAAGGAGGGGCAGGGGAAGAGAGAAGAAAGGGAAGTGGTGCTTCTGTGGGCAGGCGAAAAGAAAGTTTACTCAGGTCATGTCCTTCATTTCAGGCTCCTCAGAACACACATACTCATCCTGAAGCTCCAAGGGTTAGACATTGAATACTGAGATTTCAGGCTGAAAAGTCCACATAGGCTTGGCAGGGAGTAGGTCCATCATTCCCACCTCATGTGTGAGTGACCAGTACACAGTGCCTGGCCTGTATATGGTCTCTATATCTTGTGCATGCACGGAATCTAAGGCAGTAGCAATCTGCTCCTGGCATGATGAAAATTCACAGCATGTACACTGCACTTTCGAGGAACAGTAATTTGCAAGAGATCCCTTCTTACAATGTAACCTGGTCCCTGAGCAAGAATACCCACTGGGGTTTGGTGCTGTGAGAGTCCAGAGATTCCCTTCGTGCTATGCAGCCAGGTTTGCTCTATTTCCCCCCCCCCCAGCATATATCTATGCACACCCACATTACACTCCAAAACACCATGCAAGGGTCCACTAGTGTTATTTGTATTGCAGTAGCACCTAGAGAATCAAGCGGAGATCAGGGCCCCATTCTTCTAGGCACTGTACATTGGGTGTGGGGGAGGGGGAGTGAGGCACAGAAAGGTTAAGTGACTTACCCAAGATCACATAGTGAGTCTGTGGTAGAACCAGGAACTGAACCTGTATCTCCTGAGTCTCAGTCTGATGCCTCAAGCACAAGAGGATCTTTCCACCAGCTGGGACCGAACCATAGCAGACTCTTGCACAACCCGCATGATCGCATAGGAACAAGGGTTTCAGAGATATTTTTCTTACCAGGTCTTTATTGACGAATCCCCAGATTCCAGCAGCCACTTCACAAGCAAACAGGATCACCAGGCAAGTGAAGAACTGTGAAGACAGATTAAGAGAGGAACATTAAGAGGCTTGACTACAGGGCAGAGAAAGGGGCTTTGGGAAGGGCAGCTCACAGTTCCACTTGATGAAGAATGGGGCAGAATTGTTCCACCAGGGAAAAAATATGGTTCAACTGATAGGGATAGCAACATGGCTTCAATGGCTCAAGGATTCTGTGGCAAAAACATTCTACATGCATGGTACCGGGAGAGACCCTTGAGCAATTCCACTCTGGGAACCATTCAGGCTGGTTTGGGTTGGGGAGAGATTATCAGAAACCTGTTCGTCAATCAGAACAAGAGAAGGGGGGCTCTATGGAAAAAAAAAAGAATCTTCCTGGGCTTACAGGGCACGTTGTGCGAGCTTCCTGCTTTGACACAAGCCATTCTAGCTTTGCCAGCGTGGGGATAACAGCATGTACCAGCCGCTGAGGAGCAGCAGTGCGTCAGGCTGTGATTTATGGAGGTTTCTCTTGGCAGCTGCAGCCCTGCAAAGCTACTGCAGTTTTTTGCATAAATATCAACACACATGTTTCTCACAGCCTCACCCGATTAGCACTTAACCCGAATACTCCACACCTGCCAAGCCAGAACCTCCCTCTACAAGTTTAATAGATTCCAATGCCAGAAGGGACCCACTGTGATCATCTAGTCCAGGCCCGCACAACTCATAAAGCGGCGAGGGCCATATTACTCCAAAGAAAACAGCTGAGGGCCGAAACCCCCCGGCCCCACCGAAACACCCCCCCCAGCGCTGCCCAGCCCCCCTGAAACACAGCCCCCACCTCCGACTCGCCGCTCGCCCCCCCCCCAAATATAAAGCCTCATTCAAAGACCATGGGGTCACTATATTACTGCACACAGCAGTCAATCAATGCAGTTGTAGATAAATCTCTGCATTATGCATTTTTGTATAACTTTTATATGACTTTGTATTGAACCTTGGTAATATGTTATAGCGGGCCCCTAAGGTAGTATAATTAAGGTAAAAGAAAAATGTCTTTTTGCTAGAAGTAGAATAAGATCTTCCCCCCACCTTGTAATCAATTGCCCTGTTGAATGAATGAGGTGTGAATGAGGAAGGCAGAAACCTCCAGGACAGCTGCAACCCTTGGAGAGGGGCTGGGAGTCAGACCAAGGACAATCAAGCTTGTCAGGTGGGCTGACTAGAGAAGAGCAGACATACTGACGGCCTCGGGGGTTAGAAGCAAGCATCTTCCTTTGGGAACGCCCTCTTTGCAGCATTGGGACAACCCCCAGCCCAGAGAAAAGCAGCAAAAAGGACCAATTTTTATGAGATACAAGATCAGTAGAACAGGTCAGCCACCAACTCGCCGCTCGCCTCCTCACCCCCCCCCAGTATAAAGCCCCCCCGCCACTGCCCGCCCGCTCTCCCCGGCTCGCCTACTCACCCCCCGCCGCCCGTTCGCTTCCTCAGCCCTCCCTCCCCCGCCGCCGGCTCACCTGCCCCCCCGTCACTGCCCGCCCACTCAGATTGTGATCCCCCCACCCCCGGCTTGCCTA
>NW_020664522.1:4211188-4257650 GCF_002925995.2 Terrapene triunguis | reverse complement strand
GCGGGCTGCACAGACTAGATTCTAGTCTGACCTGCACAACACAGCCCTTAGAACTTCCCCAAAATAATTCCTAGAACACGTCTTTTAGAAAGACATCCAGACTTGATTTAAAAATTGCCCGTGGTGGAGAATCCACCCTGACCCTCGGTAAACGTATGACTTATTTCCAGTCTGAATTTCATCTCACTTCAAGTTCCAGCCATTGAATCATGTTGTACCTTTCTGTGTCTGACTGAAGAGCCCATTATCAAAGATTTGTTTCCCATGCAGGTATTTAGAGACTGTAATCAAGTCACCCTTTAACCTTCTCTTTGTTAAGATAAATAGTGACAGATTAGGCTCCTGGAGCCTAAAGGCACGTTTTCTAATCCTTTAATCATTCTCATGGCTCTTCTCTGAGCTCTCTCCAATTTAGCAACATCCTTCTTCAATTTTTGACAATAGAACTGGACACAATATTCCAGCAGCGGTTGCACCAGTGCCAAACACAGACATAAAAACCCATCTACTCCGACTCGAGATTCCTCTGTTTATGCATTCAAAGATCGTATAAGCCCTTTTGAGCATAATGTCTCCCTGGTGACTCCTGTTCCACCACCGCGAGGGACAGACCTTTGGGTTTCCAGGAGAACTTGAGGGTTAATTTTCTATTCTGGCTTTGGGAGACTAATGAAAGAAGAAAGAGAAGCTAAATCACACTGGTCCAAGTCAAGTGCCATCTAAGTGTTCCTACTCCATTCCTGTGGGGATAGCATGGCGTGGAGAGTCCTCTGAGCATTTCCCCACAGTCAGTGCTGCTACACCATTCCCTAGACCAACTCACTGCTGGGAAAGGCTGATGTCCTAGTTGTCTGGCAGCCAACTTCTTGAAAGCTGAAAGGGAAGAGGTGGATGTGCAGATGAAAGAATACATCATAAAAAAGGGAGCACCATATTATTGGCAATTGGGATTTCTTTCCCAGTTTCACTCACTCACACACATGCACAATGATCCTAGGCGGTCAGGAAAAAGGAGTTTTTAAACTGTACTTGTAACAAAATTATTCTGTTTTTGTGGCCTCTGATCTGGAATGTCAGAGCCTAGACTCCAACATGTAAAACGAAAGGGATTACAAGAAGTAGAAGTGGCGCTCTTTACAAGAGAAAACTTTAGGCATTTGTAGCCAGTGACTGCGGTTTCAATTGTAACTTAATCCAAACAACTGGGGCAAGGCTGCTGTAATTCCCAGACTGGACACTAGGTTTCACTCTTGCAGTTGGTATCCTCTGGTGAGAAAAAGGTGTTTATTTACATGTCTTTGGAAAACTGCACTTTTAATCATTTTTGCAAGTCAGTTATGAAACTCTTCCTATATAAAGGTAATGTTCTGAGATACCTCCTCCAGATTCCTGACCAGGCACTTGGTACTTCCAAAGGCGCTTCCTCCCACAGAGAACCCAGGCCAGATTTCACACAGAGCCTAGTGCAAGCAGGAGCAGGATTTAGGGAATTTGGTCAGTGCTGCCTGACGACTCATACTGAAAACATGAGCAAAAAAGCTCCATTCAGGCACATGCTATCAAGGCTCAGTGCCTTGACTTAAAGTGCTCCCCAGAAATATGGAATTCACACAGTCTATTCCTTACCCTTCTCCAGAACCGAGAGCCTTACTACATTTTCCCTTATAGCAAAAGCCACATTCCCAGGGTCCAGCTAGAAAGCTTGCCCTTCCATTAACAGGAGCCCCTGAAATCTTTTGAAGGTCACAGGACTGCAAAACAAGGAGTGATTTATTTCTTGCCGTCCAAAAAGCTATCCAGCATCCCTAGAAGCAAAGCTCACGATGCATATGGTGTGCGCATTTAGTACCAACACCTTCTCTTTGTGTTATTCTCTTCCTGAGTCTCCACTGAAATAGTCATTTCCTTATGCATCTTCCTACGCTCCCCAAAGTTACATTCGTGGAGATGGCAGCAGCACAGAACTTTCAAGGTGTGCTAGGGGAGGAAAACCTTCCTCCTACCAGCCACATAGTGAGAATAGCGTTTGTGGCATTAGAACGTATTCTCAATAGATCACTTCCATGTTCCTAGTCTTTAGCGCCTCTGTCTCCAATCTGGCTTTTGTGGACAATTTAAATGCCATTGACTGCCTTGTATTACTCCTGTGTGATGAATATTTTCCCATGAACACCCATTATCCTCAGCCACACGGGGAGCGAGGTCACAGAGGGGAAATAAATACCTGGTGGGTTAAAACACTTTGCCTTGAAAGCTCCATGCCTCAGTGCACAGTAGCATCAGTTTCCTCATGTAACCACAGCTTATCAGGTGTCATTCACAAGGTGCCTCCAGCCTTCCCTTGGCAAGCAAAAGTGGGAGGGAGGGAGGGATGCAGTCAGCACTGCTAATCTCAGCCGTAGCAGTCAGTTTCACTATGAGGTCTCACATATATTCTGTCATCTGCCCATTAAATCTCCTTCCAGACTTCAAAGGGAGGCAGGGTATTCAATTACTGTAGTTCCCTGGTTTTACAAGAATTTGCTGACAGAAAGTCTATAACCTGGTATTTCCAAGGTCCTCAGGATCTCACTCAGACAACCCCTGCCATATTTGCCACTTGGTTCCTCTCACCTTCGATTGTTATTAGTAATTATATCTAGCTCTTAGATAGCACTTTTCATGAGGAGAGCTCAAAACGTTCTACAAAGGAGATCAGGATCATTATCACCCTTTTATAAATGGGAAACTGAGGCACAGGGAACAGAAATGACTTGCCTAAGATCACCCATCAGGCTGGTGGCGGGAAACCTGAGTTCTATTCCTGGATCTGAGTCCCAATGGGGTGCTCAATCCCCTAACTGGAGAGGGCTGTGAAACATTTTCCCTTGGAAAGCCAAACAGACTGGAGTCTAGTCTAAGATTACAACCCAGCCTAGGACTAATTTTAAACAAATAAACTCCCCCACAAGTAGAGGCTTTTGGGGTGCTGTGTTTTCTTTAAGGACATACACACAGAGATGGCAGCAGGAAGCTGGCTCATAAGGATAGATTTCTTTCCCAGAATACACAGGATGTACCATTGCAATGTGTCTTAATTACAGGCAGTCCATGAACACACTGGAGCGCTGGAACTTCTCCAGCCAGAGTCCTTTACAGCACTGGGATTCAATGCAGACATGAACTTCCACCCAAAGCTCAGACCAAAACTTGCAAGAGTCAAAGAAAGTTCAGAAATCGATAGTTCCCTTATTCACCTCTTATTTTTCAAACTTTTATGGCTCTGTAGTTCTGGATTTTGAAAGTACCAAGACGTCACAAGAACAAGCTGGAAATATCATGGAATAGTCTATTTTGAAAACTCAGGAAGCTGGACATATGATTAATCCAGACTTACTTCCCACTCTGAACACTAAGATTGGCTAACATTCCCTCTCTTTACAAGCAGCACAATCATCTTCACTCTCCAATGGTTTAGTTTACCAGGGCTCCATTATGCAGGTTCCCCTGTTGATAGATATATACTGGCCCGTATAAACGGAGGAACTGGCAACTGTTTACCACATATCTAAAGCACCTAGCCCAGTTTTAGGTGCTGAGTAGTCCCTACTGGAATTCCATGGTTAATAGAGAGGAAGAGATATGGTGGAGGTCAAGGTTAATGGGGACAACAGCATTGTGTGGGCTTGGAGTTTGTGCAAATGTTAATAGGACAGAACCTGCCCTGAATCCTGAACTGTTGGATCACGCTGATAATGCTTGCTTGCTTGAATAACAAATTTCCCAGCATTTACCACGAAGGCCTCACTGTGGTGCTCTAGGAAGCTTTAGCCAAACACCTACTCAGGGCCACAGCACAGCCAGTTAACCTTTAAGGAACTGGGTTATCCACTTGAGGCAGAAACTGATTTCCAGGGTTTGGGCAGTTTGTAGGGGACACTAGGTAAGAAAGAAGTGGGGGGGGGTCTCTGTGGCTGCTTGGAGGCACTGTGTTCAGAGTGGGACAAATAAATGCAGCGAGTCCCAACTGGCCTCATTTCCCTGTGACTGCTGGAATGAATATCAGTGTGTCCCGCTTCCTACACCCTCCCATCCTACTGGTGGCTCCTGCCCCCTTCCTGAGACCAGGAATCAGCAAAAGGCTGGTGACGTTCATTAGCAGCACAAAGCTTCTGACAGTCCAGAACTGCACAGTGCAAACTCCAGAGCTGGCTGGAAAGCAAGGGAGACTGCTCCTCTTCTGACACTCACAGGGAATCTCACTTCCAAAAGAGCAGGGGGCGGTAGAGAAAGAGTGGTACCCAGGGAGACTACACTCATCCTCCGAGAACACTGAAGCTATTTATACCTTTAGTCCAGGGGTCTCAAACTCAATTTACCTTAGGGCCAGTGCCAGTCCTCAAATCCTCCCAGCGGGCCAATGTCACTGAACATGGTGTTCAGCGAAGAAAATGTTTATATTGTATTTTTTATTTCAAATTTCTTAGAAATAATAAAACTGTTTATACAATTCTTCACCTGTCAGAGTTTTTAGTGTTTGCCAGACACCTGGCAACACTTCAGTTCTGTCAGTTTGTTGATGTTTGGCTTCAGTGACTGAGCAGTTGAAACCTTCAGGATTGCAGCAAGGTGTTCATCAGATAGTTGTGTTCGGTATTTTGACTTGTTTATATTCATTGTGGAAAAAAGTGACCCTGCCTCCATGGCTGACTCTGCCCGGCAACTAATGATGCTGCCTCCATGGCTGACTCTGCCTGGCGACTAGTGAGGATCTCTCTGTTCCTCTCCCCCAGCCGATGAGAGCTGCAGGGGCGAGGGGGGGGGGAGGCGGCACCTGCAGCTGGCAGCGTGTCTGCATGCATCTCTCCTCCGTGGGATGCAGTGGGGAGGTTCTCGGGCCGCAGATGGCCCGTGGGCCGGGAGTTTGAGATCCCTGCTTTAGTCAGTGTCCGAAAGATTAGCTCCCATCATCATTATAGGCTATTAAAGACGGGAGAGAGCTAGTCTTATCCAGTGGCCAATGTAACATTCTTCCCCTACATGCTGCTCTCCAGTACTCCATTCAGTCCAGTTTTAAACGACTCCCACTACTTCCCGCAAACAAAATTTTAGATCTGTTAAGAGATCTGCCTGATACCATGTAGTGTTCAAGCATTTGTGTCTCTTACCGTTCCCAGAAGGCACTGGGACTCCTGGATAGCACCGTAGCATCCCAGGAACCCCACAAACATCATCACTGCACCAACAGCAATCAGGATGTAGATCCCTGCAAAAGGAGAGAGACACGGGTAGGGCAAACATGTTAGTGAAGAGTCTTCACCAGAAACATTCTAGCATTTAACTAGATATTAGCACTCTGAAAAACTAATTACAAGTTTGGATAACTATGGCCCAGGAGAAGCATAGCAGGAGGTGCTGCAAGTCAAGATTGTGCTATATGAGCAGAGACGTGTAGAGAAAGTACTATAGCTGGGGCGCCATTCACTCTTATGAATACTTTACTTTAAAAACAAAACAAAACAAAACATCATACTAAAATTCAACAGACATAATAAAAATATAATAGAACATAAATGTTAGCAACTGCTAGTTAAGGTTGAGTTCCAATATCTGCTTCAAGCCACTCCTAATACCCATCCTTTACAAAAATTAAGAAGTTGCATATTATTGCCTCAGACAGATGAAAATGCCCATAGCTGATCTCTCAGTTTGAGCCAATGTCTATTTGATCATTTGAGTGTGAAAATGAAGCGTGTGTGAACACACACCTCAGAATCCAAAAGTGCCTGAAGCTAGTAATTTCAAACTGGTTTTATTTAAATAAATCAATCAATCAATCTAAGATTGAAGAAGCCCATGATCTCTGTAAGCACCTCAAGCCAAGTCAGTCTTTATTTAAAAAAAGGAAAAGAAAAGAAAATTCAAAGTCAGTGAAATCAAAGGCAAAAAATGCAAACAAAATCAAGCAAGCAAACTGTTACCCCTCCAAATAACAAGGCAGTGCAATGCTGAGGTTGGGAACTCGAGCACTCAAAAGTAACAAGATTCTAGAAGCGAAGGTAGCTCCCACAATGTAGTGGTTTAGATTCCTTTTATCCTTGTAAACCTTAAAATGTATTGTTTGGTTTTAAGAGTGGGTTTTTCAGAAGTGCACATCATTGGCTTAGCTCTGTTCCTACTAAAAAGTCTACCATTGACTTCAATGGGAGTAACATTAGGTCAGTGTGGAACACTTTGGAAAAATCCAACCCTCGGTGCAGTATTTGTTTATTTCACTTTGGATTTTTGAGAACAAAAGAGGTAGATATCCCAAGCTCTAGGTACCCTAAGACGTTACTTAAATGAATGAGCAGCAACTATGCAATATAGAGCAGTAACTAAACTATGCTTCAGTAAGTCATGTGGTTCAGTAAAACTCAGCCACCAGCATGGCTTTGTCAAGAACAAGTCATCCCACACCAACTTAATTTCCTTCTTTGACAGGGTTACTGGCCTAGTGGATAGTGGGGAAGCAATACACATGATACATCTTGATTTTAGTAATGCTTTTGAGGTAGTCCCACAGGACATTCTCAAACTAGGAAAAATGGTGTCTAAATGAAATTACTATAAAGGTGGATGCACAACTGGTTGAAAATCCTACTCAAAGAGTAGTTATCAATGATTCACTGGGAGGATGTACCTAGTGGGGACTCTCACAGGTCTGTCCTGGTCTGGTACTATTAAATATTTTAATTAATGACTTGGATAATGGAGTGGAGAGTACGCTTATAAAATCTGCTGATTGCACCAATCTGGGAGGGCTTGCAAGCACTTTGGAGGAAATGATTAGAATTAAAACAACCTTGAGAAATACAGAGAATTGGTCTGAAATCAACAAGATGAAATTAAATAAAGACCAATGCAAAATACTTCATTTAGGAAGGAAAAAAAAATCAAATGCACACCTATAAAATAGGGAATAACGGTCTAGGCGGTAGTACAGCTGAAAAGGATCTGGGGGTTACAGTGGATCACAAACTAAATGAATCCACAATGTGATGCAGTTGCAAAAAATGCTTATATTCTGGGGTATATTAACAGGAATGTCATATGTAAGACACAGGAGACAATTGTCCTGCTTTATTCAGCATTGGTGAGGCCTCAGCTGGAGCACTGTGTCCAGTTCTGGGTGTCACACTTTAAGACGTGGATAAATTGGAGAGAGTTCAGAGGAGAGCAACGAAAATGATAAAAAGTTTAGGAAACCTAAACTATGAGAAAAGGTTAACGAAACAGGGCATGTTTAGTCTTGGGGAAAAAAACCCAAAACCAGACGACGACTGAAGGGGGACCTGACGATGGTCTTCAAACATGTTAAGGGCTGTTATGAGGAGGAGGAGGATTAATGTTCGCTATGTCCACTGAAGGTAGGACAAGTAATCTGCTTAATCAGCAGCAAGGGAGATTTAGGTTAGGAATTAGGAAAAAGCTTTTTAAGGATAAGGATGGTTAAATACTGGAATATATTTCTGAGGTAGGCTATAGAATCCCTGTCACTGGAGGTTTAAAAACAGGTTGGACAAACACCTGTCACGGATGGTCTAGGTATACTTGGTCCTGCCTCATCACAGTGGATATGGACTAGATCAGTGGTTCTCAAACTTATTTGATCAAGACTCCCCCTCCAGTTTGTATCTGTAGTAGTTTACACACAGACACACACACACACCCTTGGGTGCCCAGCCAGCAGCCACCGCTCTCTGGATGGCCAGCTCTAAAGGTAGAGCGGTGGCAGCTGGCCGGGTGCTCAGCTCTGAAGACAGCGCTGCCTGCCAGTAGCAGCACTGAGTAAGGGTGGCAATACCACACCATCCTTAATTCTCCACTGCTGCTGGCGATGATACTGCCTTCAGAGCTGGGTGCCTGACCAGCAGCCGCTGCTCTCCGGCCACCCAGCTCTGAATGTACGCAGTACATTTCCTCTCCCCTCCCCCCAAATACATTCCACACACACCAGTTTGAGAACCTCTGGACTAGATGACCTCTTGGGGCCCCTTGCAGTCTTACATTTCTATCATTCTATGGCAGAGATAATACTGTGGGAGCAGCCTGAATGTTTGGACTCTGCTAACTTTAGGAGTGTTTAATGTCTCATTGTTAATGTTGCATTTATGTAACAGATGTTGCTATGTACAGCCACCAGCAATTGGAGGAAACCAGCTGCAAGGGAAACAAAGGCAACAAGGGTTGCACTGAGGCAGTCTGGCCCAGAAGGAAGTTCCACTCCATGAAACCCAATGGGATTTGCAGTCAGTGACTCTGACTTCCTCATGGCAATGGACTGGTAATGGTCACTGAAAGACAAAGTAATTAATGTGGGAGGAAGCCAACTTACTTTCTGCACTCTTCCAAACCACAACCTGTGAGCGTCAAGTATTCTGGTTACCATCAGAATCCACAGTGCTCACTCCTATAGTGTCAGCTTTGTAGTTCTTTAAGGATGGGGCTTTTAAGTTCTTTGATGTAGGGACTGTATTTATACAGCACCTTGCACAATGGGATCCCAGTCCATGACCGGGGCTCTACGTGCTACTGCAATAGAAACAACACTTTCAGTATCCCCTCCATCCTCTTTCCTCCACACCTGAGTACCTCTGCATCCATCCACTCTCAGGCTGGTTGGAGCGGTCACGCAGATCCCATTGAGAACTACTTCATTCCCCCACAACCAGGAAGACTTGGTGTGTTTCCCCTGAAGCGCTTCCAGGCTGCCAACCCTGGTGACAGTCTGCTTTACACTCTAACACGGGGGACACAGAAAAACTAGGTGGGTCACAGAGACTTGTCAACTGGAGCAGGAGTCAGGAAGGGGCAAGAGCAACGCCTGGTGGCAAGGACGTTTGTTGCAGTTGTAAACCATGGAAGGGAAGATTTGGGGCCACGGGGAAGGGCCAATAGTTAGAATTTTGCGAGCCTGAGAGTTTGTTCCAATTCAAACATCAGCTCAGCTGCCAAAGGTCAAGTGGTGAACGACTGATGCAATGGCAGATTGGTAGGAGGCCAATGAGATGGGGAAGTAGTGTTTTGGTGTGTGCATGGGGAGGAGGCACAGAGGGGCAAGAGGTGATGGGAAGGCATTAACACAATCTTGTCAGATGAAGATTGGCAGGAGGCCAGCATACATCTCCACAGACACAGATTGATGACAGACTACCATTAAATCAGGAGAAGAGAGCTATCATGACAAATGGACACAGGGGATAAAGTTACACACGGCAGACTAACTACCTGTGACAAAGTGGAGGGCTCTGGACTCCCCCTCATCTCTCTGCATGCGCTTTGACAACTCAGGTATTATTGAACTGGACTAACCGAAGGGATAGAGGGAAAGTTTTTAAAGACAGACAAGCTGACTGGAGAAATTCCTTTCTGTAACGGATCTCGCTAAATCCTGTCTCGCTGCCCTCAGAGTCAAAACTTCAATGAGGGGAGGGAGGGTAGAGAAAGACCTTGTATCCCCCTTCGTGGAAAAAGTGGGGGAGCAGCTTGTGCTGTAGGCGATGTTAGAGGTCAGAACACCATGCATTTGTGGAGACAAACTCCGCTAAATCCTTATATTAAGAGAATTGGAAATAAAGGAGGATTAGAGGAGGAAGATGGGTCAATGAGGGGAGAAGGAAGGGAAGAGGGTAACTCTCCCATTAACAAAAATCCTAGTAAGTGTTGTGGGGGGTGTTGGGAGGGAATAACTGGGGGAGGTTTGTCTTTAGTTTACACTGGACTGTGGTCAAAGCAGTGTGTCATTCAGGACTAGAACGGAGTACTTTTTTTGATTAATAGATTTGTTTTTGTCAAAAGAATGCAATTTTTGGTGCTCTGCAACTTTTCACAAGTTTGTGTTGAATTCAATTAGGGTGACCAGATGTCCCATTTTTAAAGGGACAGTCCCGTTTTTGGGGACTTTTTCTTATATAGGCACCTATTACTCCCCACCCCTTGTCCCGTTTTTTCCACAGCTGCTATCTGGTCACCCTAAATTCAATTAATAGTTTTGGCCGAGGGGAAAACCCTACTTCTTTTAAAAGTCAACATGCTGCATTTTGACACATTTTCTCCAGAAATGGCATTTCAAAATTTGGCCAATTTTAAAAATATAAGGGTGAAACGAACCCGAACATGGCCAAATCAAAACATGAAAAACAAACAAACAAAAAACCCACTTAAAAATTTGGCTTTGAGCTGTCAAACATTTCAGTCAATTTGAAATTATGTTTTTCAGGATTTTTGTATGACAAAATTTTTTTGGGAAAAAACAAAAACAAACAAACAAACTGTTTTGGCTTGAAACAAACTGGATTCCTCCCCGCACCCGCCACATGTTTCAGAATCAGTTCTGTCCCCAAACAAACAAAACAAAAAATCCATTAAACTTGCTCAGCTCTGTTCGGGACAGAATGCAGATGCAAAGCCAGGAGGAGAGTTCTCCCATTTTCAGTGGGAGCATGAGGGAGAAATTTATTTTTTTTGCACTCAGAGATTTAAGGACTGGCCAGGCCAAACTCCTGGGTCTCTGCCAGAAGAAGCTTGTTGTGTGGCTGCTTCTCAGTACTCTCAGTCCTACCCAGAAGCATGGGCAGACAGACAGCAGGGACAGAACCTCTGCTTTCTCTGCCACTCTCCCTAATGAGCTGTCTGTAGATAATGAAGTTGAGGCCAGCATAGGAAGTTCCCTTTAGCATGCTGATTATTTCCTTGAATGAAAAGGAGAAACTGAACAGGATGCCAGAGTCTGCCTGTAATGTACTCTAGGCCCAGTCCCTGAAAAAAGAAATACCCGAACTGGATTCTAGCCCACTGGAAAGGAATCTGGAATTGGATGCAGCCCCACTTCCAAGCTCTGTATCAATTCGTGGTAGGGGAGAAAATCCAGGCGCCGGAGAAGCTGGATTTTCAGTACAACAGACCCCACGTCCTACTTGGAGTTTCCTAACTGAAGTCCAGAGGATGGAAGTTGTTCCTCAGGGGAAGTGAGGGCGGATAGCCTAGCGGGGAAAGCATCGGGATGGCTGGACTGCACTCCGAAAGCGACACAAAGGCTGAAAGGCTTTTGGGACTCAAGCCAGTTTCTTTCTAAGACACAAACAAATGGCCTTTATGAGAGCCAGAGCAATGGAAGTTACTGGAAGCCAACAGAGTGGGATGCTTCTCTACAGTTTATTTAAACCAAAAAAAAAAAAAAATCATCAGACAATACGCTCTTGTACACTGGAGACTCCACAGTGACCAAGTTAGCAGCTTTCCTGAGGGAAAGGCAGTGCCAAAAGTTCAAGAATCAAGCCACTGAGTCACTTGGGGGAGGGGTGTCCTTGCATATTTTCCTCAAGCCCAATCTGAGGCTCTGAAGCCCATCTCAAAGGGACTGGGGGAGAAAGGGTGGCCCTCTCTCCATACCAGGGGCTATGCAGTCAAGAGAATTCCCTTTGCATTGTGCTCTGCAGCCTGACCTGGAATGAGCAGCCTTTCCAAAGGAAAGGGCTGACACATTAACAGTGTACCTATCCTGGCAGAGAATAGCAATAAAGTGGACACATTTAACCCTGGCCTCTGGGAGCGTGAAACACATGTACATTTTGAGCAGCACACTTCAGATCAGGCAGAACACCCCTGTTCTACCAGGGCAACTCCCATTACTTTCAGGTCCCCTTCCCATATTTATTCTAGTCTCCCCATTCAGATATGGCAGAGACTGGGTTCTCATGTTTTGCCTTTCCGGTTTCAGGTCGTGAACTCTTCATAACAGGGTTTGTATCCTATTGGAAATTGTATAAAGCCCCACGCACCTTTATAGCGCTATACAGTACTGCAATACCAATAGTTACCGTTCAGTGTAAGCTACATTTAGATAATGGTTTTGTCTGCCTTTCACATTTAATTTCTCAGCATGGGTTCCGCCTTTTCCATGATTAACAAAAATTATTAGTTCCTTACTTTGTTTTTGTTTTTTTAATTAAAGATTCTGATTAGAGATGTTTAGAACAAACAGAATCCCAGTGCCCAGAGCATTTTTTTCAATTGAAGAATATAACCCTGTGAGAAGCCAGAGCTGCATTAGTAACAATAGCCAGCAAATAGCTCATTGTTGTTTGCAATTTCAACCGATTCTCTACCCTCCGCTTCTAGGCATTATTCTGGCCGTTGCTAGCAGTAGCCTAGGATCTTAGGGCATAGTTCTCAGACAATATAGCAATTAGGACAGTGCAAAGAACCTAGACTGATTAGGATACCAGCAGGATTTCCTCTCTGAAAGGAGGCTGGGTGGTGGTGGAGAGACTGCAGAACAGAATAGGAACCCAAAACCAACATTATCCATATAATAGTTTGCTTGCACTACTTGAGAACATGACCTATGAAGGAAGGCTGAAAGAATTGGGTTTGTTTAGTTTGGAAAAGAGAAGACTGAGAGGGGACATGATAGCAGTTTTCAGGTATCTAAAAGGGTGTCATAAGGAGGAGGGAGAAAACTTGTTCACCTTGGCCTCTAAGGATAGAACAAGAAGCAATTAGCTTAAACTGCAGCAAGGGAGGTCTAGGTTGGACATTAGGAAAAAGTTCCTAACTGTCAGGGTGGTTAAACACTGGAATAAATTGCCTAGGGAGGTTGTGGAATCTCCATCTCTGGAGATATTTAAGAGTAGGTTAGATAAATGTCTATCAGGGATAGTCTAGACAATATTTGGTCCTGCCATGCGGGCATGGGACTGGACTCGATGACCTCTCGAGGTCCCTTCCAGTCCTAGAATCTATGAATCTACTTAGGGAATCAAAGCCACACAGCTCTAGTTTCTCTTCTCAGCTGCAGAAATGATACTGAGAAATTCAGACTCTAGACTCTATGGGAGAAAAGAGTACAGAACCAAAAAGTGGGCCTGATGTGGCTCTCCTGGACTGAGCTCCTGTAAGATTCCTGGGGCAGATGTGGCGAGACATACCCTGGTATCTGAGGAATGTCAGAGAGGAAGTCATTCCAGATGTTATTCTGGACAAGTTATCTCCCTTTCCTCCTCCCTAGTGGTGGGTGCTGTATAGGCCCAGAATGCTGTACCTCTTGCTATCAGTGCAGTCTCTACTGGATTCAGCTTTGCGATACACTTATGTCAGAAGGAAGAGATCTGCATCTCCCCAGGAGGGGCAGAATGACAGGCATGACTCTCTCTTCTTATGTTTGAACATAGGACTCCTCCTAACCTTACATGAGGGGACAACACAAACACGTTGTCTGCCCTTTTCTATGCCCCCACCATCTGGTGAGGATTTTCAGATGCTTGCAAAGGCCTCTTCAGGCAAACAGCTGCACGACATGAGACACAGGACAAACAGTGCTTGGTGCGTGCAGGGAACAAGCTAGTTTCAAGCCACAGAGACCACCCAAGGCTGCAACCACGTGAAAAGGCAGGACAGACTGGGACAAGGCTCTGGAAATGGGTAATGAGATAGAAGTCCTTTGCTCTTGACAGTGCTATATGCAAGATTTTTTGGGGGGGAGAGGGGGTGTGTGTGTGGGGGGGTGAGTTTAGCTACTATTATGCCCTTATCAGAAAGCACAGCATATCTACAATGAAGCTGGGGGTGAAATTTCTAGCCCCGGTAGATACATCTGTGCTAGCTCTGATCTAGAAGTTAGAGCGCTGAAAACAGAAGCGTAGCTGTGGCAGCGCGAGTAGGTAGCTGCTTGTGTAAATACCTGGGGTCTTGGACAGTGTTATAGTCTGGGCTACTAACCTGTCCCCCTGCTCACGCTGCTGCAGCTAGACTTCTATTTTTAGTGCACAAGCCTGAGAGGAGCTAGCATGGGTATGTCTACTCGAGCTGGAAGTTACACCTCCTGCTCCAGTGTAGATGCACCTTAAAAGGTTGTCTCGCCTGGTCAGATCTGAGGCATGATACTAGTTGTTTGAGGACACCCACGCCAGTGCTTGGTCTATGATTAAACAGACAATTCCGGTCTGCAGGGCTGTCAGTCAATCCAGCATCTTTTGTCTGCACTAAGCTCACTTAAAAAAAAAAAAAAAAAAAAAAGAAGAAGAACAAGCATCACTTTTTAAATTGGACTTGATGAAGCACAGAGGAACCAGGGCCAGCACATTCCTGGTGGAGTGACTTATGCACCAAGGGATCCTAGAACTAGAGGACCCTCCTTCCCCCACCCAATAGTTCGGTCTTGCTCACACAAGCAAGCTCTACAATGTGCAACATACTATGCGCTCTCTCAGTCAATGTCCTCTGCTCCCCTCCCCCACTCCTCCTTTTGATTCTCTCTCTCTCTCTCAGCAGCTTTAACTTGTTTAGCTAATGGAATACAGTCTCTTCCACACAGGGTTGCCATGGCAATATTTCCAAAAAACCCCAGCACCAAGGCATTCTCCACAGGAAGCCTGGGACACATTCCAAGTCCTGTCTGCCCGAGTGCTCGCCCCTTCCCCTTGGGATGCCCTTTAAAAATTGGGCGAGAACAGAGGCACACTGGCATGGGAATTCCTGGCCAGGGCCCACACTTATTTACTCCCAAAGGAAAAAGGGAGTTCTAGCCAGTCCTCGCTCCGTCCTCTGGACCAGCTCCCAGGGACCATTTGTCTAAGTCTTTTAGACATCTGCAATACCCCGAGGCGGCGGATGGCGATGCACACCCTGCCTTGCCCACTGCTACAGGGTTGCCTAGACTAGAGGGACCCGGTTCGGGAAAGAGGAAAGGGAGGAGTCGTCTCCACTTGTGGAGTATTGTATAAGTATTGTGGAGGAGCTGCACAACCAAGAGGCCCTGGGGTGAAGGCACTCCCTCATGTACAGAGGGAGGAAGAGAGCCCCATTGCACTGGGCTAGGAGGAGTCCTGTTTGGAAGAGCAAGAGGGCAACAGCAGTGTTTCCTTTAAAGCTAAGGGGAAGGCACAAGAGGGAGCAGGAACTCTCTTCACGCACAAGGGAGGGGTAGCAGTACCAGTTTAGACAGAGGAAGAGACAGGGAAGGAGAGTCTCCATGTTATTTTTCAGAGGGGTAGCCGTGTTAGTCTGAATCTGTAAAAAGCAACAGAGGGTCCTGTGGCACCTTTAAGACTAACAGAAGTCTGTTGCTTTTTACCTGTTATTTTTGTTGAGCTTCCCAGTGGAATTAGCCAAGCCAGCCACTCTCTCCATCTCTGGGTTATTTTTGATTCGTGTTCTTCCATGGCGGGGGACGGGGGGCTGTTTTGCCACTCACTTTTTGTGTGTGTGTGTGTGCTGTTGGTGGTGGAATTGGATAGAAAAGCCCATGTCTGGCCCCTCCTCCTTCTCTTTTCCCTTTCCTGAGAGCAGAGCTGCCGCTGAGTGGTCATTAATGACTTCCAGATGCAGCAGCAGCACAAGCCAGTGAGCAAAGCCCCAGAAACACTCCCAGGGATCCTGCATCAGAGAACGTGCAGGGAGAGATCAAAACAGTACATACTTCGTGTTTGTGGGGAGGGATGAAGGGAGCGGGATGCACATTATCCATCTTCCTCATGAAAGGAAGAACAAAGCACCCACCCCAAATACTTCCCTAGCTCCCAACACAGACAGATTCCACACTCCGGTTTTTTCCATCCTGCCTCTTGGGGAGTGCAGGAAGAGGAGGAGAGTTTAAGCTTATACCCTGAAGTGCATGCATAACAAAGAGGAGCCAGGAACATGGCCTGCAGCAGCAGGACTAATGCGCTGGCTGCAAACCTCTATAATCAGGACAGATCATCATCCAAGCTGCACAGATGGAAGATCCAGTCTGAAAACACCCACTGGACCATTCTCTGCTGGCCAAAACTGCAAAGTGGGCAGGTGTTGGTACATATTCTGAGGTTGTCCCCATTGTGGATGACACCCAGATCCAGTCTGAAGGCTTAGCTGGTGTCTGAATACACAGCAGGTTTTGAAATAAACAAACCAACAGCTTAAAAACAACGGGAGCTTTACATTAAGCAGCTGGCAGCCTCACAAAGCAGAAAGGACACAAACGACCCGTGCAGTGTCCCCAACGGCAGACACAACTGGTGGGAAAGGATCAGAGAAAAATAAAAGTGGTTTGAGAGGAATTAATGCAGGGCTGCTCTTAAACAAAATGGATAAAGGAGCGGTTTAGGACTCCTCACTTTTGGAGAGCCTCGGTTATCTGCGCCTCCAATTTGAGGGCCTGAATTACTGCAGCTGTGAAGGGGATTCTAACAAGCAGCTACTAGTCTGATTGCAAAAATAACAGGAGTACTTGTGGCACCTTAGAGACTAACAAATTTATTAGAGCATAAGCTTTCGTGGGCTACAACCCACTTCTTCGGATGCATATAGAGTGAAATATATTGAGGAGATATATATACACACATACAGAGAGCATGAACAGGTGGGAGTTGTCTTACCAACTCTGAGAGGCCAATTAAGTAAGAGAAAAAAACTTTTGAAGTGATAATCAAGATAGCCCAGTACAGACAGTTTGATAAGAAGCAAGTGTGAGAATACTTACAAGGGGAGATAGATTCAATGTTTGTAATGGCTCAGCCATTCCCAATCCCTATTTAGCCCTGAGTTGATTGTGTCTAGTTTGCATATCAATTCCAGCTCAGCAGTCTCTCGTTGGAGTCTGTTTTTGAAGTTTTTCTGTTTTAAGATAGCCACCCGCAGGTCTGTCAAAGAATGGCCAGACAGGTTAAAGTGTTCTCCCACTGGTTTTTGAGTATTATGATTCCTGATGTCAGATTTGTGTCCATTAATTCTTTTGCGTAGAGACTGTCCGGTTTGGCCAATGTACATGGCAGAGGGGCATTGCTGGCACATGATGGCATATATCACATTGGTAGATGTGCAGGTGAACGAGCCCCTGATGGTATGGCTGATGTGATTAGGCCCTATGATGGTGTCACTTGAATAGATATGTGGACAGAGTTGGCATCGGGCTTTGTTACAAGGATAGGTTCCTGGGTCAGTGTTTTTGTTCAGTGATGTGTGGTTGCTGGTGAGTATTTGCTTTAGGTTGGGGGGTTGTCTGTAAGCGAGGACAGGTCTGTCTCCCAAGATCTGTGAGAGTAAAGGATCATCTTTCAGGATAGGTTGTAGATCTCTGATGATGCGCTGGAGAGGTTTTAGTTGGGGGCTGAAGGTGACAGCTAGTGGTGTTCTGTTATTTTCTTTGTTGGCCCTGTCTTGTAGGAGGTGACTTCTGGGTACACGTCTGGCTCTGTCAATCTGTTTTTTCACTTCAGCAGGTGGGTATTGTAGTTTTAAGAATGCTTGATAGAGATCTTGCGGATACAGACTAACACGGCTGCTACTCTGAAACCTGTAGTCTGATTGCATCTCCCCCACCTCCCTTCCGCGGGACTAGGGGGGAGGCACTGCCAGCAGGATTCCATACTCCTTCCTCGCTTAGCAGTTGGAGCACTGAATGCCTGGTTCATCTTCGGACTGCTTGTGTAGTTATGCCACCCCTGAGAACAAAGCCCTAACTTCCTTCCCACCCAATCCCCTTTTCCTGAAGTGACCAGCAGCTGCACAAATGCAAAAATAAAACATAAGAATGTCCACAGTGGGTCAGACCAACGGTCTATCTAGCCCAGTATCCAGTCTTCTGACAGTGTCAGATGCTTCTGGCTGTCAGAGGTTTAGAGACACCCGGAGCATGGGGTTGTGTCACTGACCATCTTGGCTAGTAGCCACCGATGGACCTATCCTCCAGGAACTCATCTAATTCTTTCTTTAACCCAGTTACACTTTTGGGCTTCATAACACCCCCAGCAATGAGTTTCACAGGTTGACTGTGTGTTGTGTGAAGAAGTTCTTCCTTCTGTTTGTTTTAAACCTGCTACCTATTAATTTCATCAGGTGACGCCTGGTTCTCGTATTATGTGAAGGGGTAAATAACACTCCCTATTCACTTTCTCCATTCTATTCACCGTTTAATAGACCTCCATCATAGTCCCACTTAGTAACATCTTTTCTAAGATGAGCAGTCCCCGTCTTTTTTAATCTCTCCTCATATGGAAGCTGTTCCATACCCCTCATTGTTACTTTTTCTAATCCTAATATGTATCGTTTTTGAGATGGGGCAACCAGAACTGTATGCAGTATTCAAGGGGTGGTCGTACCATGGAGTCATATTGTGGCATTATATTTTCTCTTATTACCTATCCCTTTCCTAATGGTTACTAACATTGTTAGCTTTTTTGACTGCCATTGCATATTGAGCGGATGTTTTCAGAGAACTATCCATGACGACTATAAGATCTCTTTCTTGAGTGGTAACAGTTAATTTAGACCCCATCATTTTATATGTATAGTTGGGATTATTTTCCCCGACTTGCATTACTTTGCAATTGCCAACATTGAATTTCTTCTGCCATTTTGTTGCCCAATCACCCAGTTTAGTGAGATCCCTTCGTGACTCTTCACAGTCAGCTTTGGACTGGACTCTCGAGTAATTTTGCATCATCTGCAGGTTTTGCCACCTTATTGTTCACCCCCTTTTCCAGATAATTTATCAATACGTTGAACAGCACAAGTCCCAGTTCACAGCGGGATCCCCAAGGATACTTACCTCTCTCCACTTTGAAAACAGACTATTTATTCCTACCTTTTAACCAGTTACTGATCTATGAGAGGACCTTCCCTCTTATTGCATGACTGCTTACTTTGCTTAAGAGCCTTTGGTGAGGGACCTCGTCAAAGGGTTTTTGAAAGTCCAAGTACACTATATCCACTGGAACACCCTTGTCCGCATGTTTGTTGACTCGCAAAGAATTCTAATAGATTAATGAGGCATGATTTCCCTTTACAAGAGCGGTCTCTCTCCTCTCCAACATATCGTGTTCTTCTATGTCTAATGATTTTGTTCTTTACCATAGTTTCAACCAATTTGCCCAGTATTGAAGTTAGGCTTACCAACCTGTAATTGCCAGGGTTGCCTCTGCAGCCTTATTTAAAAGGCTGTCTGCCAACAGGTTCCCTTTTATATTTCTAGCCCTGACCAGATTCAGCCAGATTTCCCTGATTATTAACAACTTGTCAGGATTCCTGTTTCCTCCTCTACTAGAATGAGAAGTACAGAGAGACTATAAAACAAAGTATTGACACTCAAGTTTGACCTGTTTGATTTGGTCTGCCTGTCCCTCGTAAACTACTGGAAATATCCCTATAGGTCTTCAGGCTGTAGCACTACTTCTATTAATACTTTGTTTTGACACTCAGGAGATACAAGTTGGCCTAGGGGAATGTTAATTGGATATATATCCAAGACCTTAGGTTGCCAGACTGAATCCAGCCCAGGTCAGTGCTGGCAGAGTTATGTAGTGGCCAATGTGAAATTACTTTTGTAGTTTCTGATCAGTATGAACTGTGTTCATTAGCATCCTTACTGTGAGATTGCACAGAAAAGCCAGGGACTGAACTGGTGAGGGAGGAAACATGCCCTGCTGCTAAATATGCCAAACTTGAGGCTAACATTTTCAAAAGATGACTACTGATTTCTGGGTGCCCAACTTGACACACCTTAAAAGGAGCTTGATTTTTCAGGCCCTTTTAAGGTGTCTCAAGTTGGGCACTCAAAAAAAAAAAAAAATCAACAGTCACTTTTGAAAATGGCGATCATAATCCCCAGGGCTTTTACAAGCACTAAATTCAACAAAATTCCAGAAGGTTCCTCTGGAACAAAATCAAAGTACTGCAATATCTTGAAAATTGCTGGAGTATGAGAAACCCATGGAAGGATTAATCTGGAAAAGCAGCTTTCACTGATGCTAGAACCTGTCAGGCCCCTGAGAAATAATCAGCCAATGAGATTCTGTTCTGATGATGTAATGCGTCTAATATGCTGTTCCATTGGATGCTCTGTCAGTTTATAAGCTTGGAAAGTCTTGGGCTGGAGTTCTGTGGAAGGTGGTGGAAATTTCTCTCAACCCTCTGAAGTCTATGTAAACTCTTCTGAAGTTCAGATATTTTATTTAGCTGCCTCTAGACTCTTACTGCAAACAATGCAATTGTGTGATCACATCACCATGAAAGTGTGATCTCATGAGGACATTTATTTGGTGCTGAAGACAGTCTTTGAAACTTGCAGGTTGCAGAGCAGTCCCATCATGAAGATGATGGGCAGAAACCACCTCCCCCCCATGAAACTAGAGCCACACTGGTGATTGTAGTCACCCAGGTTTGTCCTTAAAGTGTTGCATCTCTGGGCTGGTGTAGAAAGTCTTTATGTGATGCCGGTAACAGGGGCTTGGTTCTGCTTTCTTTTTGACCTGGTGTTTTATGGTTCAGTCACTAAAGAGAAAAGCACATACTTTGACTGCCTAGCAATAAGCATGTGTTATTCTTAGCTATACTCGGCAGGAAGCAGTATTATATTCTGACAAGGGTTTTGAAGCAGACTAGAGGGGTGTGTGGAATTTGCGTAGGCATACCTAGTACATCTCATGGTGTTTTACATGGACAGCATCCTTAGACTAACATACTGAGGAACCCCAGACTAATACAGCAACAGTCTAGATTACACTGGCTGATAGGGTGAGGGAAGAGAATAACTGTAAGAAGTGAGAAGGAACACAATTTTCATACCAGAAAATTGTATCTTTTGCACTGGCCCAGCCCCCAGTGAAGAAATCGCCAGAGCGCAGGGCAGGGTGTTATTCGATCGCTTGCTATTAACAGGTGCATACAGATTTCCTATTTAGGATCTGCTGAGTTAGTGTGTTTCAAGAGCCATATGACTGCAGCATTCAATGGCAGTCTGATGAGAAACAGAAAAAAATAAACCTAGGAGGGAGGAGGCGATGCAGAGTGCTCCCTGTTTTTCATGTGAAGGATAAAATGGCAACTACTGCAGGTCGTAGACAAGCACTATAAAAGCAACATTACCAGCTACCCCTGGAGGAGTCTGAAAGGGAGAAAATAAAAACCATGAGGGCGAGAGGGTGATACAGTAAGCCAAAAGCTTTGGACTTTAACTAGACTCCAATCTAAGCTTTCCTTCATCCTGCCAAAGCCCGGACAAGATGTCTGTGCCTCAGACTCAGATGTTTGCATCCCATCAGCAGGACCAAAACACCTACTGTTGCTGGGATCTGGGACTCCTTCCTTCACCTGCCACATTGGTAGATGTGCAGGTGAACGAGCCCCTGATGGTATGGCTGATGTGATTAGGCCCTATGATGATGTCAGTTGAATAGATATGTGGACAGAGTTGGCATCGGGCTTTGTTACAAGGATAGGTTCCTGGGTCAGTGTTTTTGTAACAAAGCCCGATGCTTATGCTCTAATAAATTTGTTAGTCTCTAAGGTGCCACACGTACTCCTGTTCTTTTTGCGGATACAGACTAACACGGCTGCTACTCTGAAACACGAAAGAGATGCTATCATGGCTGGGGACCTGGGGGAGGAGGACATCTGGAAAAATTATCCTCCATTCCTGTTCAAGACAAAACTGTGTATGGGTCGGATTCTCCTCAGATCTGCTCCAGTTTAACTCTGTTGACTTTAATGGAGGTTTACCTTATTTCCACCCCCCCCCACTGGTGTGAAAGGAGAATGAGTCCCATAGCTTCTTCCTCACCACTATCCACTCGGACAAGACGTCTTCAATATCTGCACATACACTTCTCCACAAGGTGGAGATATTTTAAGGGGCAGCCCCCTTCCAAATGCTGGAGAAAGGGAAGGGTGAGGGGACTGTCACCAGTATGGGATACTCGTAGAGCTCTGGGGTTTAGAGGTGTGGAGATAATCCCTTCCCGTTTTGAGAACGAGAAGAGACTTGGAAATAAGAACGCTGTCCCCTGTAGGTGGAGAATTGCTCCTAGAACCGCCATCCACTTCTCTCATAAGGCCCTCAGTAGACTGCATGTGACAACCCCAATATAATGGCAGGCTGCTGATCTGTATTGATTCAGAGGATACTAAAAACAGTCTCTGGTTGTGTTGATAAAACTCCCATAACACCAGCACACCACTCTTCCCTGTCAAAACAATGGGTCATAGTCACACTACAGCTATCTGGATAACTGGAGTGCACTCTGAGAATGGGACAATGGGGGATGCCTGGATTGTGATAACAGCTGCTCAGACTTGTGCTAGAGTTCATAAATGGATCCATCCACCTGGATATACACCCTACATGTGCCCTCAGTGAGCCAGACTTTTCATAGAGCTCCGCAACTGACATGACATTCACGTTGGGTGCTGAGCGCTCTTGAAAATCTGGCCTTGCATGCCCAGAGACTGCAGAGATGGATTGGTTGTAAATGCATGTAACAATAGTTTCAGTGTGCTTGGATCCTTTCCCTTTCTACTGCATGTTGGGGGAACATTAAAGAGGCAGAACTTGCCATGCCAGGCTGGACCCAATGGTCCATGTAGTCAGCTATCCTGCTACCAGCAGTAGCCAATATGATCTGCTTCATAGGAAGGTGTCGCAGTTCAACTTCCACTCCCCCACCAAAATGACACACCTGGTCAGTTTGCTATTGCTGTACATAGGGGTGGAAGGTGTTAATTCCTGAATCCACAAAGGGTCTTAGTCTTCCACCAGGGCCTTCTGTAGACTTCTGCACGTGGACACCATTGGCCTTTATTCAGAGCATCCCCTCTTTCAATATAAACTCCAACATGGTGAGACTGAAGGGGCAGAGAGCCCAGGTCTCTAGTTACCCCAGGGGTTGGCCCCAAGATCAACTTCCTTCTCAAGGCAAAAAGTGAGTCCCTCCCCTGCACCTCTGCCTGAGGTGAGGTACCCAGAGGACAAGGAAACTGGGAGGAGCTGTTCATCTTCCTCCAAAATCTGAGAGAATCAAGCAATTAGACAGCTAAGCGGTTTCCTCCGGGGTTTTGTCTCCCTCTTTTGAGTCTTTCTGCAAGGATGCATGTGCTCAGGATTGGCTCCAAAAGCAAATGCTTGTAATGTTTTAAAGTGACAGAATCAGCAATCCAACATGGGCCTATCAGACTTAAAGTAGGAGCACCTTACCACTGGCCTGCCTGACACTCAAGAATGAATGTGATCTCTTTATTTAAAATTTCATGAGCTATAGTCAGTAACAGATCCGCCTAGCTTCCCTGTGATGACTGTAATTCCCATTCAGTAATAGTAGTGCAGCATTTCCTTCAGCTTCTTCCTGCCACTCCCAGAGTCTGGAGCCTGGGATGATTTTTATAATTAAGACATTCCTTCTCAGTACACTATACCCTGCTTTTTCTCCCGCACCCTTCCCCCTCAACATTTCCATTCCACAGTCAGGAGCTTCTGTAACGTAGACTGGCCTGCTGTGTTCTTTCCCTTGCAGAATATTTTAGTGTCTAGTGTGAGGGTTTATTCCCAAAATTTACTAGGGTATTTTTAACAAATGTTGGCATGACTATGGGACAGCACGAAGCAGTAGAGCTATCTGGGGATGAAGCCCTGCTTAGTTGGTAGATCTGGTGAGGCTGCAGGGATTGGTAGGAGGCAGATTGGCCATTTTGTCTGCCTGTGGAGATCTGTTCTGCAGAGGCCATTATGCAGGGGAATACATGTGAGGGAGGTAAAGTGACAACCAACTCAATCAGTTTTACCAACGGTGGGGAGAGCGCTGAAACCAGCAAGGAGAGGCTGTATGGGAAGCTGTAAGGGATATGGGGTGTAGCACTAGACATCTTTGCTCATTGGGTGGGGTATGCTGGAAGGCTCTATCTTCCTTCCCAGAAATGAAGCTGCTTTCCCCGTGACAAGGCTGGCGTGCATGCTTGTTCCCTGTGTTTATGTTCTCCAAGTTTCTCCATTCCATGTTGGCAGAGGGAGTGGAGCAGCTGGATGTTGTTTTAATGTTAGGAGAGTTTTGGTTGTGTTTTCCCCCCCTTCAGTTGCTGCTTTGATTCAGTAGTGAGGCCAAAGCTTCAGAGCGCCTGTTAAATGTCAGTTAAGAAAAGAGCTCCCTGGGGTGCTGCCGTGGGGAGGGGAGGAGCCTGCAGTGAAGCACAGTGGAAGGAGGGGGAAATTCTCACATGATGCAGGCCCTGGACCTTGGCTGTTGGATGCACCTGTTGCTACAAATTCACGTGCCAATGGGCAGCTGCTGTCCCCATTCATGTTTTCATTCCTTGTTGAAAGCCACTTGAAGCTGGGGTTTTCCACAGGAAATACTCTTTTTGATAGGTGTCAGAGTAGCAGCCGTGTTAGTCTGTATCCGCAAAAAGAACAGGAGTACTTGTGGCACCTTAGAGACTAACAGATTTTAGAGCATAAGCTTTCGTGGGCTACAGCATCCAAAGCAGTGGGCTGTAGCCCACGAAAGCTTATGCTCTAATAAATTTGTTAGTCTCTAAGGTGCCACAAGTACTCTTTTTGATGTGGTTTAGCTTCCCACTGTCTCCAACCAGTTCCATTTATCTGCTTGTTTTGAATTGGCTTCCCAATAGGGTGACCAGATGTCCCGATTTTTGGGTCTTTTTCTTATACAGGCTCCTATTACCCCCCACCCCCGTCCCGATTTTTCACACTTGCTGTCTGGTCACCCTAGGACATAAGATTTTATTTGTTGGCTCTTTCAGTTTGTTGTTTTAAATCTATCTAATCTTAGCTGCTTTCTGCAACCTTCTTCATTTTGAGCCTCTGTTCCGATTGTGGACATGACCATCCAGAAAATAGTATTTAACCCTTTCAGCTCTTCAAAAGACAACAAGGTTGTCTTTCAGCAGCTTAAGGCAGGGGGGCACTTCCTGAGTAGCAGTTTGAGAACTCTGTTTTGGAGCAGTAAGGCAATATGCACGGGCATGCTTTCTTTGCATTAGAGCTGGGCACACAATCTGCTCATGCATCATATACACATGCATGCCAAGCCTGTTTTCCCCTTACCTGGTGCTGTTTTTAAAAAGGGTGGTTGACTCATACCATCCCTCTCTGCAGAATAAAAATGGTGGGGGTGGTTAAGGTGATCTTTCTCTCTCTCTCTCACTCATCCTCTAGTAGGGAAATGTTTGCATGAGCACCTACCCACCCTGTTCATAATTATATTCTCTAATAGGGAGATTTCTACAGGCCCATGCACCTTCACAAATATCTCCTAGCGGTGAGATTTTTCAAAGGCATACCACTAGCTTTCGGTAGGAGTTGGGTGCCCTGATTGCCTTCTCTGCCTTTTGAAAATCTCCCCCTGTATCTTGAAGGAGCAACTGGCTTGCTCTCAAATGCATCCTCGCCCCCACCTTACTGATAGCTACAAAACCAGAAACACTGCTGCATGCCACCATTGCATCTGAAATGTCCACTCTTCACTGCAGACATAGTATGTGTTCGTAGGTGGTTAGAAACACACTGGTAGAGGATAGTACAGATTAGGACACTCAAGCAATTAAAAAAATTAATCGCAATTAATCGTGCTGTTAATAGAAAACCATTTATTTAAATATTTTTGGATGTTTTTTCTAAATTTTCAAATATTTTGATTTCAATTACCTCACAGAATAAAAAGTGTAAGGTGCTTACTTTATATTTATTTTTATTACGAATAGTTGCATTGTAAAAAAAATCATATTTTTCAATTCACCTAATACAAGTACTGCAGTGCAATCTCTTTATCATGAAAGTTGGACTTACAAGTGTAGAATTATGTACAAAAAATAACTGCATTCAAAAATAAAACCATGTAAAACTTCAGCGCCTCGGAAGTCCACTCAGTCCTACTTCTTGTACGGCCAATCGCTCAGACAAACAAGTGTGTTTACATTTGCAGGAGATAAGAAGTGGGCAGCATTTACAGTGCTGAAAGTGAGAACAGGCATTTGTATGGCATTGTTATACCTGGCGTCGCTAGATATTTATGTGCCAGATATGCTAAAGATTCATATGTCCCTTCATGCTTCAACCACCATTCTAGAGGACATGCGTCCATGCTGATGACTGGTTCTGCTCAATAACAATCCAAAGCAGTGCGAACCGACACATGTTCATTTTCATCATCTGAGTCAGATATCACTAACACAAGGTTGATTTTCCTTTTTGGTGCTTCGGGTGCTATAGTTTCTGCATCAGAGGGTTGCGCTTTTAGGACTTCTGGAAGCATGCGCCACACTTCGTCCCTCTCAGATTTTGGAAGGCACTTCAGATTCTTAAGCCTTGGGTTGAGTGCTGTAGCTATCTTCAGAAATTTCACATTGGTACCTTCTTTGCATTTTGTCAAATCTGCAGTGAAAATGTTCTTAAAATGAACAACTTGCTGGGTCATCATCTGAGACTGTCATAACATGAAATATATGGCAAAATGCAGGTAAAACAGCAGGAAACATACAATTCTCCCCCAAGGAATTCAGTCACAAATTTAGTTAATGCATTATTTTTTTTAATGAGCGTCATAAGCATGTCCTCTGGAACGGTGGCCAAAACATGAAGAGGCATATGAATGTTTAGCATATCTGGCATGTAAATACCTTGCAATGCTAGCTACAAAAGTGCCATACGAATGTCTGTTCTTACTTTCTGGTGACATTATAAATAAGAAGCGGGCAGCATTATCTCCCGTAAATGTAAACAAACGTATTTCTCTTAGCAATTGGCTGAACAAGAAGTAGAACTGATTGGACTTGTAGGCTCTAAAGTTTTACAATGCTTTGTTTTTGTAACAAAAAAAAAATACATTTGTGTGTTGCACTTTCACAATAAAGAGATTGCACTACAGTACTTTTATGAGGTGAATTGAAATACTATTTATCATTTTTACAGTGCAAATATTTGTAATAAAAAAATATAAAGTGAGCACTGTACACTTTGTATTCTGTGTTGTAATTGAAATCAAAATATTTGAAAATGTAGAAAAACATCCAAAATATTTAATAAATTTCAATTGGTATTCTATTGTTTAACTGTGTGACTAAAACTGTGATTAATCATGACTCATTTTTTTAATCGCGATTCATGTTTTGAGTTAATCTCATAAGTTAACTGTGATTAATCAACAGCCCTAGTATAGATACATAATTTTTATAAGCAACCTGTTGACCTGTCAAAAACTCTCTAACAATGGATTAACCATTGATTAAAATATCTATTAACCCTTAATTCAAAGTGTGACCAAACTAGTTACCAATGCTTCTGGATAAAGAACTTCGTTGGGAGACTCTCTTTCATCTCTCCACTTTGGCCTAGAGACTGTGAATTGTAATGTAATGGCAGGGGTGCTGGAACAATTTGTGTAGTGGGTGTGCTGAACTAAACTGTAAACCCTGTATATGATGGAAACCACTTCAAGCCAGGGAGTGCAGCAGCACCCCTAGTTCCAGCACCTATGTGTAATGGTGTTAACGTGTCCCAAGTTGCATAAGCTGTAAGTAGTAGAGTGATAGCATGTTCCAGCTGCTGCTGCTCCAACAGTCCCTCGCCTAAACTTTAGTGAGGCAGCAGTGCAGGGATGGAACCAGAAGTAGACGGCTGCTGGGGCTCTTGAGGAGTCAGTTGACAAAGGGCTCATTGTTTAGTCCCAAATGAGATTAATCGGAGCTCGGTCCTACTTGGTTGACTTAATCCAGCTGAGTAAAGCTAGAAGCCCTATCCTGCAAATATTTCATTGAGTGCTGTACAAGTAGTTCCACTGAGGGCAATGGGACTACTCGTAGGATGAAGGGTTTGTAGGGTTGGGTCCCCAGGTTGTAATCTTGTGATCCTGGCTGCCAAGGCACACATTTCCTCTCCTCCTTCAATCCCATCAGGGAATATAATGATGCAGTTGGTGAAGCGAAGCTGCTGGGAGCTTGTAGGGGAAAGAAGTGTAAAGGAAAGGAAAGTGAGGGAGTCACTCCTGGAGAAGAGCTAGCCGCAGAGGCTATGAGCCTTTAGTCATTTTTCGACAGGCTTGTGGGGGTAGAGGCAAGAGGCTCAAAGTACAGAGGATGAGTGTCACCTGCAGGGGAGCAATGGCTTGTGTGTGCTGTGGGGAACTGAGCTACCTCAAGCAATCAGTACACCTTCAGAGATGGGGAGGAGGGAACTAGATGCTCGGTGGCTCCTTAGGGGCTTGGCGCTGGTTTAAGTGCTGTGGAGAGGCTAAACTGAGACACTGATGGCATTCTGCATTCAGCATCGGCTGCTTGCTATTACCATATGCTGTGTTGGGCCGGGCTGGCTGCAGCACTGCTATGGTTGGTTCTCCCACACTGTTGGCTAGCTTGTAAGATAGGGTTACCATATCTGAACTTTCAAAAAAGAGGACACTCCATTGGGGGGTAACCCTGCCCCCTAGCCACTCCCTCCCATGACCCATCTAACCCTCCCTGCTCCCTGTCCCTGACTGTCCCAACCCCTCTCCACACCCCTGCCCCTGACAGTCCCCCCGCTCCCTGTCCCTGAGTGTCCCAACCCCTCTCCACACCCCTGCCCCCCTGACAGCCCCCCTCCGAACTCCCGACCCATCCAACACCCCCTCGCCCCCGCTCCCTGTCCCCTGACTGCCCCCCTTCTCCAACTCTCTGGCCCCCTTATCGTGCCGCTTGGCTTAGAGCGGGTGTCTGGCCCCGCCCCGCCCGAGCGCTGCCGAGCAACGTGCTGAGGCTGTGGAGGGGGGGGGAGCGGGGGAGGGGCTCTAGCTGCCGCTGCCAGCCCCGCCGCCGCGTTCCCTCACAGGTGCACAGCCCCGCCCCCCAGCGCTGCCGGGCGGCGTGCTAGGGCTGCATGGGATAGGGGGAGCCGGGAAGGGGCTTTGGCTGCCGAGGCCCCAATGCGAGTGGCGTTCGGCCGCCCTGTCAGCCGCTTTTTGGTCGATAAATAGCCGACCGGGGGGAAATCCCGGACATTTTTCGATTTTTAGAAACCCCCCCCGGACGGCTATTTAAAGAGCGAAAAGCCGGATATGTCCGGGGAAACCCGGACGTATGGTAGCCCTATGTAAGAGGATATCAGGTTCTTGGCAGATCACTTTTATTTTTAATGTAAAGGGTCGCTCTCTTTTTGTCACCTTCTTCCAGTAAAATGGAAGCATTTCTAGGCAGGCTAGTTCTGTAAGCTCACTGAGTTTCATTCTGCTGTCTCTGTCTGATGCCTTCTTCTCCCTGTGTTATCTCTTTCTCCCATTTGGCACTTTCCCCTATTTATCTCCTTACTCCAATCATCCCAAGCATTTTTGGGGGGGTGCTTCAGCTGCTAATTTTCCTTCTCAGCCCTCTGGTTCAAATTCTGCTCTAGGTCCAATCCAAGCAGCACCCATTATAGATAGTCAATGGGGATTGTACCGATGAAGCAGAGGGTAGAATTTGGCCTTTTGTCATCTTTGATTGCTGTTTCCCCTGGAAACTCATTACTCAGCCGTATTACTCATTAACCCCTTAAATTCCAATAGGAAATCTGTATTGAGCACCTACATCTTTCTGGTTTGATACTTCTTACCTGTGAGATGGTCCAAACACTTTGACTAGAGGCTTACCTGACCTTCTCCCTAATCTGTGGGAGAGGCAGCTCATGATGTAAAAGGAAAGACTCCATTGTGTTGGTATGCTAGGTGCTGAGGTCCTGCTTGCCCTGTGATTCTCACAGGAACGGTCTTGGCCCTAGGCTGCATCAGTGGAACCAGCTGAGATATTTAGCAGCTGAGCACAGTAACTCTAGGTTTGCTGTCAGCACATGTTTGGGTGCAGAATGTTCCACGGTAGGTGCTGGGATGGGAGAGGTGGATGACATAAGAATGATAGCAACTTATCTAGCCTCACATGACGAATCCATTACCGGTGGCGGGCTGGTTCTGCTGAAAGAGCACTGACAGGAAGGAGTCCCAGATCCCAGCAACAGTAGGTGTTTTGGTCCTGCTGATGGGATGCAAACATCTGAGTCTGAGGCACAGACATCTTGTCCGGGCTTTGGCAGGATGAAGGAAAGCTTAGATTGGAGTCTAGTTAATGTGATATATGCCATCATGTGCCAGCAATGCCCCTCTGCCATGTACATTGGCCAAACAAGACAGTCTCTACGCAAAAGAATTAATGGACACAAATCTGACATCAGGAATCATAATACTCAAAAACCAGTGGGAGAACACTTTAACCTGTCTGGCCATTCAATGACAGACCTGCGGGTGGCTATCTTACAACAGAAAAACTTCAAAAACAGACTCCAACGAGAGACTGCTGAGCTGGAATTGATATGCAAACTAGACACAATCAACTCAGGATTGAATAAGGACTGGGAATGGCTGAGCCATTACAAACATTGAATCTATCTCCCCTTGTAAGTATTCTCACACTTCTTATCAAACTGTCTGTACTGAGCTATCTTGATTATCACTTAAAAAGTTTTTTTCTCTTACTTAATTAGCCTCCCAGAGTTGGTAAGACAACTCCCAGCTGTTCATGCTCTCTGTATGTGTGTATATATATCTCCTCAATATATGTTTCACTCTATATGCATCCAAAGAAGTGGGCTGTAGCCCACGAAAGCTTATGCTCTAATAAATTTGTTAGTCTCTAAGGCATCTCTTTCCTGTGTGTCTACCCCCGAGAATGCAGGAATGCTTGGTCCATACCCAGTACCCTGCAGTCATCACCTCCCCCACACATAGCATCCTCAGCATTCCCCTTGCAGAAACACAGCTGGTTTCAGATACACAGTGCAGAGTCAAACCTCATAAGAAAAGGGGACCTTGGAAAGCAGACATCCTGCTCAAGCCAATGCACTAAGACTTGAGCTGCTGCTCGAGTGCAGACACGCACAGTCAAATAAGGGTCTCCCCTTTCCAACAAGTCAGAATGCTGACCAATTACTGAAATCACATTAAACCTAACACACTCGCACACGCCTGGAAAACATGAGTCATGCTGGTCTCCACAATCTATTTTCCATTGCCGACTGTTCCTTCAGCTGCTCCATATCCCTGCTGCAGAGAAGCAACAATCCCAAAATACAGCTACAACAAGCAATCCCTCCTCCCACTTATGTCCAGACCCATCACACAACTCCCTCCTGAAGTTGAAGGTATTTAAAGGATACTACTGAAAATGGGACAGGGGAAATTCTCTTTATGGCTTGCACAAAAAAGCTGGATATTTTTTAAAGATGCTTTTCATTTTAACCCCTTTGACTCTAGGATCTGAGATACATGCAATACAGGTTACATTTAATCAAACAGGATTTGCACCTGCGTCTCATATCTTGCTAGTATGAGATATTTTAGCCTATACTTTATTCCATATATTGCCATAATGAGCATTGTGACGGGTTGGATCACAGAAACCCCCTTGGGAACTGCCAACTGATGTGCCAAGACTACTTCTGCCCCTGCTTTCCCTGCCAGCCTGGGACTCCAGCACTCTGTCTTGCTGAGCCAGACACGCCAGTCTGCTCCGACACAAACTCAGGGTCTGAACCACGTGCCCCAAAGCTGCAGACTTAACTGAAAGCAACTTTAGAGAAGTGTTCCTGTCCTTAACACTCAGATGCCCAACTCCCAATGGGGTCTAAACCTCAAATAAATCAGTTTTGCCCTGTATAAAGCTTATACAGGGTAAACTCAAATTGTTCGCCCTCTATAACACTGATCGATATGCACAGCTGTTTGCCCCCCTCAGGTATTAATACATACTCTGAGTTAATTACTAAGTAAAAAGTGATTTTATTAAATACAGAAAGTAAGATTTAAGTGGTTGCAAGTAGTAATAGACAGAACAAAGTGAATTAACAAGTAAAATAAAATAAAATAAAAACATTCAAGCCTAAACCTAGTATAGTAATAAAACTGAATTACAATAGGCCCTCAGTTATATTTCATATTTCTAGTTTCAGATACAAGAGTGATACATTTATACAAATAGAATGATCACACTCAGTAGATTATAAGATTTGTAATGATACCTTACAAGAGATCTTTTGCATGAAGCATATTCCAGTTACATTATAGCCATACTCATTAGCATATTTTCATAAAATCATATAGAGTGCAACATCACAAGCATACATTATGTTTTTAGGATGCCTGCTGTGACACATGGCTAGAAAAGGTTAAACATTCTGCAAAATAAATAACCCACAGAAGACATGTGGGGAGATAATGTTTGTGTTTTTGTGTATTTACATATGTATGAGTAGGGCGGACAATGTAACCAACAGTCCCTGTCTATACTGTATTCTGATAATTCAGAGGTCAAAAGAACATCCTATCATGTAAATGAATTGTAAGCACAGGATCTCTCCGTATTCATCTCTTTGAAATGTACTGTGAATGGTGGAGGAACAAGCAAATGGCCTTATGTTAACTCATATAGCTAAGTACCGGTTATGGACCCTCCTTCAAAGTCATCCTGATTACCTTTTGTTCCCTGAGGAATTCCAACTTGTCAAAAGACATGAAATTGTATAAAAGATGCTTGGGTCCTGTCATAACTATAAAGGGAAGGGTAACAGCTCTCCTGTGTACAGTACTATAAAATCCCTCCTGGCCAGAGACTCCAAAATCCTTTTACCTGTAAAGGGTTAAGAAGCTCGGGTAACCTGGCTGACACCTGACCCAAAGGACCAATAAGGGGACAGGATACTTTCAAATCTTGGGGGGGGGGAAGGAAGGTTTTGGTGTGCTCTTTGTTTAAGGTTGTTGTTCGCTCTTGGGACTGAGAGGGACCACACATCAATCCAGGTTCTCCCCATCTTTCTAAACAAGTCTCTCATATTTCAAACTTGTAAGTAAAAAGCCAGGCAAGGCGTCTTAGTTTTACTTTGTTTTCTCAACTTGTAAATGTACCTTTTACTAGAGTGTTTATCTTTGTTTGCTGTACTTTGAACCTAAGACAGAGGGGGGTCCTCTGAGCTCTTTAAGTTTGATTACCCTGTAAAGTTATTTTCCATACTGATTTTACAGAGATGATTTTTACCTTTTTCTTTAATTAAAAGCCTTCTTTTTAAGAACCTGATTGATTTCTCCTTGTTTTAAGATCCAAGAGGGTTTGGATCTGTATTCACCAGGGAATTGGTGAAAAGTTTCTAAAAGCTTCCCAGGGAAGGGAATGGTGGCAGCGGACCAGAACTAAGCTGGTAGTTAAGCTTAGAAGTCCTCATGCAGGCCCCCACACTTGTACCCTAAAGTTCAAAGTCGGGATACAGCCTTGACAGGTCCTGATTCTGTCATCTCAGATTTGCTTAGACTTCATCGGGGAAGTTTGAGTCGCAAGACTGAGGTCCCAGTTATGCTGGTACGCCCTGAATATGAGATTTGGACATTGGACTATGACCTATGAACTGAATTCTAAAGGAACTCTTTGCAACTACGAAGCTCATCATCTCTGCTATGAATCTGCACCTCAATGAATTGAACTCATGTCTGTATATATATTGATATTTTAACCATACTCTCTCGTTTGTTTTTTAGAAAAACATTAGTTTAGTTAATAAGAATTGGCTGTACCATGTATTTGGGTAAGATCTGAAACATTCATTAACCTGGGAGGTAACGTGTCCGATTCTTTGGGATTGGTAGAACCTTTTCTTTTATATGATTAAATACGATTTACAGAAATCATCATCATATTTGACGTGGGTACCTGGATGGAGGCCTGAGGTTGGATCACTTTAAGGGAACTCTGTTTGGACTTCTGAGTAACCAGTGAGGAAATAAAGAAGCTTTTTTATGCTGGCTTGGTAAATCTAAGTATTGGAATATCCACCAGCTTTTGGGGTTTGGCTGTCCCATTCTTTGCAGTTCACCCTAACTGAGTAACCATTGCTGGCTCCTCACTAGGACCCCGGTCACACCTGCATATGAACAATGCTTTCTGTTTGCATTTCTGGGTGTGTCATGCTTCACTGGAACAAGACAAGTTGTGCAGGTACCACCGCCAATGGAGAAGCATACAAACCTCACTCCCTCCACACCCGCCCACCTACTTCTTTCCCGGCACTACTTACCAATATAGAATGTATTAGGGGCCTGCTTGTCACCTAGGTGCAAGTACAGGATATTTGTGGTCTGCGAATCATGACGGAGCCAGAGTGCCACACCAAGAATGATACCTCCTGCGAGCTGGGTAGAAACCAGAGAGAAGGGTACATAATTAGCAACACTCTTATTTCATCACATGTCCCATCATACAGTCTATTTACATACAATAGAAGTCCTTCAGAGGCCTAACCCAACATGCAGAGCACTGGCAAAGCATATATGAGACATCTCGCTCTCTACTAAGCTTGTCCAATATATGGCTCATATACACAGAGGCACAGGATTCATAAAAACAGCTCACTTGGGGTGCCCTTTGTCCAATATATTGGCCATACGCTCTCCGCCTAATGGCATTGTCTATTTCCAATTAGGAGTTCTCCCACTGATTCTGCAGCCTCTCTGCACACAGATCTTTCCCTAGATCCCCTGAGAGTTACATATGAGGGGTTGCAGAATAAGGCCCTTCATGCCCCATAGGCTTCATTACTAGGCTATCCAGGCTGAGTTTGAAGAGCAGAGTGACAGATTTCAAGGCTGAATGACAGGTCTGTTCCAGGCACAGGAGTGGCTCCAGAATGCCTATCCCAGTCCATCTCGCAACTAGTAGCTGCTCAAGAGCATGCATTTCTTTTTATGTTTGGCTAAATACTTTTCAAAACCTATGGGCTAAGTCCAGCTCTCTCTTTTGCTGGAGGTTGGAAGGAAAAGGAGGAGCGAGTCTCCTACCCTAGCAGCACATGGGCAGTATTTCAATGTAACAATTCCCCCGAGTGCTAGGCCAGAGAATGACTAAGGGTATGTCTACACTACGAAATTAGGTCGAATTAATAGAAGCCGGTTTTATAGAAATCGGTTGTATACAGCCGATTGTGTGTGTCCCCACATAAAATGCTCTAAGTGCTCTAGTCGGCGGACCGCATCCACAGTACCGAGGCTAGCGTCGACTTCCGGAGCATTGCACTATGGGTAGCTATCCCACAGTTCCCGCAGTCTCCGCCGCCCATTGGAATTCTGGGTTGAGATCCCAATGCCCGAATGATGCAAAACAGTGTCGCGGGGGGTTCTGGGTACATGTCGTCAGGCCCCTCCCCCTCCGTCAGAGCAACGGCAGACATAGATTCGCGCCTTTTTACCTGGGTTACCTGTGCAGACAACATACCACGGCAAGCATGGAGCCTGCTCAGCTCACTGTCACCATATGTCATCTGGGTGCTGGCAGACGTGGGACTGCATTGCTACACAGCAGCAGCAGCTAACTGCCTTTTGGCGGTAGACGGTGCAGCATGACTGGTAGCCTTCATCGGCGATCTGGGTGCTGGCAGCCGTAGGGCTGCATTGCACCAGCCCTTGCCTTTTGCCAGTAGATGGTTTATTACGACAGATATCCGTCATCATCGTACTGCAGTGGCTGTCAATCATGGGCACCTGGGCAGACATGCTCAGTCCTATTGAACTGTCTTGACAATGATGGCTATCAGTCGTAGTATGCTATTTTCTGCCAAGCGCCCAGTATTTTCTGCTAAGCACCCAGAAGAGGCTGAGGGCGATCTGGGTGCTGGCAGACGTGGGGCTGGCAGACGTGGGGCTGCATTGCTACACAGCAGCAGCCCCTTGCCTTTTGGCAGTCGATAGTATATTACGACTGGTATCCATCGTCGTCATACTGCAGTGGCTATCAGTCTTAGTACACTAACTGCCAAGCGCCCAGTATTTGCTGCCAAGCACCCAGAAGATGCCGAGGGCTATCAGTCATGCTACATCATCGTCTGCCAGCTTAAGATGTAAAAAATAGATTTGTTCTGTATTCATTTGCTTCCCCCTCCCTCCGTCAAATCAACGGCCTGCTAAACCCAGGCTTTTGAGTTCAATCTTTGAGGGGGGGGGGGCCATTCAGTGTGACAGTTGTTTGTGTTTCTCCCTGATGTGCAGCCACCTTTGTTGATTTTAATTCCCTGTACCTGTACGCCATGTCGTCACTCGCCCCTCCCTCCCTCCTTTCCCTGGTCCGTCAGATACTAGTTTCGCGCCTTTTTTCAGACCAGACGCCATAGCTAGCACTGGGATCATGGAGCCCGCTCAGATCACCGCGGCAATTATGAGCACTATGAACACCACGCGCATTGTCCTGGAGTATATGCAGAGCCAGAACATGCCAAAGCAAAACCAGGACCAGCCGAGGAGGCGATTGCAGCACGGCGACGAGAGTGATGAGGAAATTGACATGGACATAGACCTCTCACAAGGCACAGGCCCCAGCAATGTGGAAATCATGGTGTTACTGGGGCAGGTTCATGCCGTGGAATGCCGATTCTGGGCCCGGGAAACAAGCACAGACTGGTGGGACCGCATCGTGCTGCAGGTGTGGGACGATTCCCAGTGGCTGCAAAACTTTCGCATGCGTAAGGGCACTTTCATGGAACTTTGTGATTTGCTTTCGCCTGCCCTGAAGTGCCAGAATACCAGGATGAGAGCAGCCCTCACAGTTGAGAAGCGAGTAGCGATAGCCCTGTGGAAGCTTGCAACGCCAGACAGCTACCGGTCAGTCGGGAATCAATTTGGAGTGGGCAAATTTCCTGTGGGGGCTGCTGTGATCCAAGTTGCCAGGGCAATGAAAGACCTGGTGATATCAAGGGTAGTGACTCTGGGAAACGTGCAGGCCATAGTGGATGGCTTTGCTGCAATGGGATTCCCAAACTGTGGTGGGGCCATAGACGGAACCCATATCCCTATCTTGGCACCGGAGCACCAAGCCACCGAGTACATAAATCGCAAGGGGTACTTTTCAATGCTGCTGCAAGCCCTGGTGGATCACAAGGGACGTTTCACCAACATCAACGTGGGATGGCCGGGAAAGGTACATGATGCTCGCGTCTTCAGGCACTCTGCTCTGTTTCGAAAGCTGGAGGAAGGGACTTTCTTCCCGGACCAGAAAATAACCGTTGGGGATGTTGAAATGCCTATCGTAATCCTTGGGGACCCAGCCTACCCCTTAATGCCATGGCTCATGAAGCCGTACACAGGCAGCCTGGACAGGAGTCAGGACCTGTTCAACTACAGGCTGAGCAAGTGCCCAATGGTGGTGGAATGTGCATTTGGACGTTTAAAAGCGCGCTGGCACAGCTTACTGACTCGCTCAGACCTCAGCGAAAAGAATATCCCCATTGTGGATTGCTGCTTGCTGTGCGCTCCACAATATCTGTGAGAGTAAGGGGGAGACATTTATGGCGGGGTGGGAGGTTGAGGCAAATCGCCTGGCCGCTGATTACGCGCAGCCAGACACCAGGGCGGTTAGAGAAGCACAGCAGGGCACGGTGCGCATCAGAGAAGCTTTGAAAACCAGTTTTGTGACTGGACAGGCTATGGTGTGCAACTTCTGTTTGTTTCTCCTTGATAAACCCTCCCCCCCCCCACCCAGTTCACTCTACTTCCCTGTACACCAAACACCCCACCCTCCCCTCCCCCCTTCGAGCACCACTTGCAGAGGCAATAAAGTCATTATTACTTCACATTCATGCATTCTTTATTAATTCATCACACAACTAGGGGGATAATTGCCAAGGTAGCCCGGGATGGGTGGGGGAGGAGGGAAGGAAAAGGACACACTGCAGTTTAAAACTTTAACTCTTATTGAAGGCCAGCCTTCTGATGCTAGGGCAATCATCTGGGGTGGAGTGACTAGGTGGCCGGAGGCCCCCCCACCGTGTTCTTGGGCGTCTGGGTGAGGAGGCTATGGAACTTGGGGAGGAGGGCTGTTGGTCACACAGGGGCTGTAGCGGCGGTCTCTGCTCCTGCTGCCTTTCCTGCAGCTCAACCATATGCTGGAGCATATCAGTTTGATGCTCCAGCAGCCGGAGCATATCAGTTTGATGCTCCAGCAGCCGGAGCATATCAGTTTGATGCTCCAGCAGCCGGAGCATCGACTCTTGCCTTCTGTCTGCAAGCTGACGCCACCTATCATCTTCAGTCCGCAACTTGCTCTGTTCATCCCGCGATTCAGCCCGCCACCTCTCCTCTCGTTCATATTGTGCTTTTCTGTAGTCTGACATTGACTGCCTCCACGCATTCTGCTGTGCTCTGTCAGCGTGGGAGGACATCTGGAGTTCCGTGAACATATCGTCCTGCATCCTCCGTTTTCTCTTTCTAATCTTCACTAGCCTCTGTGAAGGAGAAACATTTGCAGCTGGTGGTGGAGAAGGGAGAGGTGGTTAAAAAAAAAGACATATTTTAGAGAACAATGGGTACACTCTTTCACGTTAAATTTTGCTGTTCACATTACACAGCACATGTGCTTTCGTTACAAGGTCGCATTTTTCCTCTTAAATTGAGGGCCTGCCGGTTTGGTGTGAGAGATCACTCACGCAGTGCCAGGCAACAGATTTCGGCTTGCAGGCAGCCATGGTAAGCCACAGTCTTTTGGCTTTTTTAACCCTCATAACATGTGGGAATGGTTTCAAACAACAGCGCCCTCATTTCCCAGATCAAGCACCCATTGGGTTGGCCATTTAAAATGGGTTTCCAATGTAAAAGGAGGGGCCGCGGTTTCCGGGTTAACATGCAGCACAAATCCAACTAACCCCCCTCCCTCCCCCACACCCAATTCTCTGGGATGATCACTTCACCCCTCCCCCCACCACGTGGCTAACAGCGGGGAACATTTCTGTTCAGCAGAGCAGGAACGGGCACCTCTGAACGTTCCCTTAATAAAATCACCCCATTTCAACCAGGTGACCGTGAATGATATCACTCTCCTGAGGATAACAAAGAGCGATAAGGAATGGACGTTGTCTGCATGCCAGCAAACACCGGGACCATACGCTGCCATGCTTTGTTATGCAATGATTCCAGACTACGTGCTACTGGCCTGGCGTGGTAAAGTGTCCTACCATGGCGGACGGGATAAGGCAGCCCTCCCCAGAAACCTTTTGCAAAGGCTTTGGGAGTACATGAAGGAGAGCTTTCTGGAGATGTCCCTGGAGGATTTCCGCTCCATCCCCATACACGTTAACAGACTTTTCCAGTAGCTGTACTGGCCGCGATTGCCAGGGCAAATTAATCATTAAACACGCTTGCTTTTAAACCATGTGTAATATTTACAAAGGTACACTCACCAGAGGTCCCCTGTGTGCCCTCAGGGTCTGGGAGCACGCCTTGGGTGAGTTCGGGGGTTACTGGTTCCAGGTCCAGGGTGATAAACATATCCTGGCTGTTGGGGAAACCGGTTTCTCCGCTTCCTTGCGGCTGTGAGCTATCTACATTATCTCCATCCTCATCTTCCTCGTACCCCGAACCCGCTTCCCTGTGTGTTTCTCCAGTGAGGGAGTCATAGCACACGGTTGGGGTAGTGGTGGTTGCACCCCCTAGAATGGCATGCAGCTCCGCGTAGAAGCGGCACGTTTGCGGCTCTGCCCCGGACCTTCCGTTTGCTTCTCTGGCTTGCCTTAACTCCTTAATTTTCACGCGGCACTGCTGTGCGTCCCTGTTATGGCCTCTGTCCTTCATGGCCTTGGAGACCTTTTCTAATATTTTGCCATTTCGTTTACTGCTACGGAGTTCAGCTAGCACTGATTCATCTCCCCATATGGCGAGCAGATCCCGTACCTCCCATTCGGTCCATGATGGAGCTCTTTTGCGATCCTGGGACTCCATCATGGTTACCTGTGCCGATGAGCTCTGCGTGGTCACCTGTGCTCTCCACACTGAGCAAACAGGAAATGAACTTCAAACGTTCGCGGGGCTTTTCCTGTCTACCTGGCCAGTGCATCTGAGTTGAGAGTGCTGTCCAGAGCGGTCACAATGAAGCACTGTGGGATAGCTCCCGGAGGCCAATAACGTCGAATTCCGTCCACACTACCCCAATTCCGACCCGCTAAGGCCGATTTTATCGCTAATCCCCTCGGAGGTGGAGTAAAGAAACCGGTTTAAAGGGCCCTTTAAGTCGAAAGAAAGGGCTTCGTCATGTGAACATGTCCAGGCTTAATTCGATTTAACGCTGCTAAAGTCGACCTAAACTCGTAGTGTAGACCAGGCCTTACATGCCTTCTGGCTCTCCAAAACCACAAAGGCCAGGATCTGTCATAATTGGGTGTCTGGCATCATGCCCCTAGGGATAGTCTATCTCTGGTTCCCATTAGGAACAGGGGCAGAGTGCACTGCACAGCACAGCACGTTTCCCCAGCAGTCCTGAGCCATCCTGCTCTTGATAGGAAGATTCGGGAGTCTTGTTACACCACCAGCTCCTGTTCCTTCACTCTCTGCCTCACTAACTCCTGCTCAGTGCAGCTGAAGCATCCTGCCTCTGATCACTTGTTCCCAGTGCTGTTCTTACATTTATCCTGGATGTTAGCCATTGGGTATAAGAAATCCCGTCAGCACCAAATCTCTAAGTTAGAAGCGTGTCCTATGGGTTTGGCCCCATACAATCCTCTCGAGCCCCTTCAGAATGTTGTACGCCTCTTTGTAAAAAAAGACCTAGTTTCTCCAACCTCTGAATAATTTAGCTCCTTACATTCCTGTATGTTTAAACTGGAAAATGCACCAATCTCCTTCTCAATAAAGTTGACCAGACCACATGTGTGCGCACTATTGAAGGTGTAATTGTTTTGACCTTTCATTTATATTTTATACGGCACCTTTCATCCTGAAGATTGCCACAGTGCTTTCCACTTTCCTATTAGCAAAAGGCAGATGATTCTAGGGTAAAATATTGCTAATGTGCAGTGGCTGCTGTTACAAAATTATTTTTAGGAGGGGAAGAGAACAACATCTGCAACTGAAGCTTTAAGGGTAGCTTTTAGACAGAGGAACAATTTAAGTTTAGTCCCACTGGAAGTAGACGTAGTAAGTCTGAAGACACATGGTATTGCTCATCTATGATGTAGGGACAGAACCAGTTTCTTCTGGTTTGTTTTAGATATCTTTAGCTACACATCCCAGGATTAACTATTTTTAAACATTGTGCTAATAGTGAAGTTATCTTACACTGGGATGTGCTATGCTTTAACACTTCACCTTTGGTTGTGTAACTGTTGTGACAGGAAGGGATGAGAAAAGTTTCTAAGGTTTGTCAATTTCTCCTTCAGATCTGCATTCTTTTCCCACTCCCAATGCATGGCTGCATTTATCTAGTTTTACCGCATCTAGCATTTGAGCAGACACAACGTAGCAAGTTTTCTAGTACTTCCAAAAACCACGGTCCACACGAAAAAGCTTTGACGACAATCAGCCTTGTAGAAGCATGCTTAACCGGTACATATCGATGCAAGGTAACAACAAAAACTCCAACATCCTGCACATGCCTAGCACATGTTATCAGAAGAACCATGTGAACTTGGCAAAAAGTGTATTACTCTTCATAATTCCCCTTAAGCTCCCCTCTAGGCATTTAAGGTAGCATTTTGAAGCGTGCCTAAGTGACTTAGAAGTGACTTAGGCACTTCTGAAAATTTCCCCCCCAGGCTTTTTCTGTGCATCGATTTGACTGTAGCCAGACTAAACAGCAGACATTGTTTTCTTCAAGAGATCTTTCAGATAGTTGATCTCCAGCAGGGATAGCCAGAGTCCTGTTTACTCATCACCTTCCCACTCCCTTGTGGCATGTCTTTGTTATGGCATAGCCATTTCTCTAGCAACTAGTTTTCCAAAGTAATTAAAAAAAAAATGCATCAGGTGTTCCTTCACCATTATGTGTTTGGAATGGGCTGAACAACTCCATTTCTCCACAGAGATAGCGGTTGCCTCAACACATACATGATCATCTTGTTCAGCAGGCAACCTGAGGACCCATAACCCATTAGTGGATGTTATTCATAGAGGAAATATATATAGAATTGCACAAGTATCAGAAACAAAACATTTCTTAGCTTGCATCTCTAACAAATATGGCGCTTGGCTGACAGTAACTCAGGCCACCTCCCTGCTTATTCAGAAACTGTTCCAATCTAATTTGTAGTAGCATCAAAACATGACTCAGCATCAATGTTCCTTGAGAATTTCAGACGGTGGGATACAGTCTACAGATCTGGATGTGGATCAGCTATAACTGCCACCTAGCATTTGTTGGTCAAGTTCAAGTCATTCATAAGGACAACTTTGTGTGTGTGTGTGTGTGTGTGTGTGTGTGTGTGTACGTGTACGAAAAGTCTTCCCTCCTCCCCCTTACAATTAGCTCTGATAAGTGACAATTAAAAAAAATATTAAAAAAAAAATCAGTGGTAACTGATTGGACAGGGCAAGACATGGAATGACAGTCCAATGCTGACCTTCATTGAAGAAAATCTTATGGAAAGATGAAGCCACTTTGCATTCAAGGGCAGTACGCACAACTCCCGGTTAATTTATTATATCTGTATTACTGGTTTATTCAGGAAATCACAATACACCTCTACCCCGCTATAACGCGACCCAATATAACACGGATTCGCATACAGTGCATTAGCAGCGGGGCTCCAGCGGCGCTTTAAAAAGTCCGGGGCTCCGGCTGCTGCGGGGAGCCCCAGGCCCTTTAAATCACCGCTGGAGCCCTGCCGTCGCTACCCTGGGGCTGCCGCAGCGGGGCTCGGGTGGTGCTTTAAAGGGTCCGGGGCTCCCCGCAGCGGCCGGAGCCCCAGGCCCTTTAAATCACTGCTGGAGCCCTGCCGCCCCTACCCCGGGGCTGCGGCAGCGGGGCTCGGCCAGCGATTTAAAGGGCCCGGGCTCCCCGCAGCGGCCGGAGCTCTGCCGCTCCTACCCCGATATAACGGGGTTTGAGCTATAACGCGGTAGGGATTTTTGGCTCCCCACGACCGCGTTATATCGGGGTAGAGGCGTAGTAAGTTTGGACAAACAAAATCAACTCAAGTTCTTTCTGTGACAGGCATTTCCTGTACTTAACTTGAGGGTTTGAACTCAATTGGAGTTGCTGGATGCTCAGCACTACTGAAGATCAGGCCATTTATTTAGGTGCCTAAATATAGATTTAGGAAACTAATCTGAGGGATTTTTTTTTTAAGCCCTTAAAAAAATAAAGTGCTTCTATGGTTACCACCACAGGTGCTTACTACTAAGAGGAACATAAGAATGGCCATAGTGGGTCAGACCAAAGGTCCATCTAGCCCAATATCCTGTCTTCCAACAGTGGCCAATGCCAGCTGCCCCAGAGGGAATGAACAGAACAGGAAATCATCAAGTGATCCATCCCCTGTCGCCCATTTCCAGCTTCTGGCAAACAGAGGCTAGATAGGGAGACCATCCCTGGAACAGCACAACTAGCTGATTAGGCAGAAAGGGCTGCCCTATCTAAAAAGGCCTACTGTATTATACTGGCCTGGCTGGAGCTGCTCCGGCACGCTGGGCAGTGCGGCCGCAGCCTGCTCCGGCGGGCCAGACCCGGAGCTGCAGCTGCTTTGGAGGCTTGGGGGAGGGGGGGGAAAAAGAGGGGTGAAGAGAAGAGCAGTGTGGCCAGAAGCGGAGAGAGACTTTGGCCCCGCCTCTTCCTTTCTGGCTCTGCTGCCTCTCCTTGCTCCCTCTGTTGGGGGGAAGGGGCTGTGTCCCACCTCTCTATACCCATTCATAAGCCGACCCCCTTTTCTGGTGCTTCCCTTTTTTACTAAAAAAAAAATTTAGCTTATGAACGAGTATATAAGGTAATTGAAATGCTCATACACCAACACTGGGGGATTACTTGAATGACTCCTTTTTAAAGCTCTCTTTTTGGGAGTGACTTATTCAAGCTAATTCTTTCCTAGCAGGACTTTTCTCTGACCCATTTGACACACTCATACTCATTCTCCTTTAACAAATGGAATCTTATTTAAATAAGATGTTAGATTTTCTTACTTCGGAAACTACTATATTTAAAGGGAGATTTCCAAGGCACTTTTAGAACTCACTGGTGGGGCCTACTCAAACTCAATTTTAATTTAAAGGTCCCTAAATTAGTCATAAGTGCACAGGCTGAAATTGTGGACAAACAACATCACTTGTCCCATAACCTCAGCCGTACAGAACGCAATGCCATCCACAGCCTCAGAAACAACTCTGACATTATCATCGAAGGAGCTGACAAAGGAGGTGCTATAGTCATAATGAACAGGTCGGATTATGAACAGAAGGCTGCCAGGAAACTCTCCAAGACCACATTCTACAGGCCACTATCCTCTGATCCCACTGAGGAATACCAAAAGAAACTACACCATCTGCTCAAGAAATTCCCGGCTACAGTATGGGAACAAATCTACATGGACACACCCCCAGAACCCCGACCAGGGGTATTCTATCTGCTACCCAAGATCCATAAACCTGGAAACCCTGGATGCCCCATCATCTCAGGCATTGGCACTCTTACAGCAGGATTATCTGGCTATTTGGACTCTCTCCTCAGGCCCTATGCTACCAGCACTCCCAGCTATCTTCAAGACACCACCGACTTCCTGAGGAAGCTACAATGCATTGGTGTTCTTCCTGAAAACACCATTCTGGCCACCATGGATATAGAAGCACTTTACACCAATATTTCACATGAGGATGGACAACAAGCTGTCAGGAACAGTATCCCTGATGAGGCCACAGCATGCCTGGTGGCTCAGCTTTGTGACTTTGTCCTCACCCACAACCACTTCAGATTTGGGGACAACTTATATCTTCAAGTCAGTGGCACTGCTATGGGTACCCGCATGGCCCCACAGTATGCCAACATTTTTATGGCTGACTTAGAACAACGCTTCCTCAGCTCTCGTCCCCTAGTGCCCCTCCTCTACTTGCGCTACAGTGATGACATCTTCATCATATGGACCCACGGAAAGGAGGCCCTTGAAGAATTCCACCTGGATTTCAACAATTTCCACCCCACCATCAACCTCAACCTGGACCAGTCCACACAAGAGATCCATTTCCTGGACACTACAGTGCAAATAAGTGATGGTCACATAACCACCACCCTATACCGGAAACCTACTGACTGCTATACGTACCTACATGCCTCCAGCTTCCATCCAAGACACATCACACGATCCATTGTCTACAGCCAAGCCCTAAGATACAATTTGCTCCAACCCCTCAGACAGAGACAAACACCTACAGGATCTTTATCAAGCATTCGTAAAACTACAATACCCACCTGGGGAAGTGAGGCAACAGATTGACAGAGCAAGACGGGTACCCAGAAATCACCTGCTACAGGACAGGGACAATAACAGAACACCACTGGCCATCACATACAGCCCCCAGCTAAAACCTCTCCAGCGCATTATCCACGATCTACAACCTATCCTGGAAAATGATCCCTCACTCTCACAGACCTTGGGAGGCAGGTCAGTCCTCGCTTACAGACAACCCCCCCAACCTGAAGCAAATACTCACCAGCAACTACATACCACACCACAGAAACACCAACCCAGGAACCAATCCCTGTAGCAAACCTCGTTGACTACTCTGTCCCCATATCTACTCTGGCGACACCATCAGAGGACCCAACCACATCAGCCACACCATCAAGGGCTCATTCACCTGCACATCTACTAATGTTATATATGCCATCATGTGTCAGCAATGCCCCTCTGCCATGTACATTGGCCAAACCAGACAGTCCCTCCGCAAAAGAATAAATGGACACAAATCGGACATCAGGAATGGTAACATACTGGCTTTTGTAAGTGAACACTTCAATCTCCCTGGTCATTCTATTACAGATTTAAAAGTCACAATTATTGAACAAAAAAACTTCAGAAACAGACTTCAAAGAGAAACAGCAGAACTAAAACTCATTTGCAAATTTAACACCATTAATCTAGGCTTGAATAGGGACTGGCTGGCTCATTACAGAAGCAGCTTTTCCTCTCCTGGAATTGACACCTCCTCATCTATTATTGGGAGTGGACTACATCCACCCTGATTGAATTGGCCCTGTCAACACTGGTTCTCCACTTGTGAAGTAACTCCCTGCTCTCCATGTGTCAGTATCTAATGCCTGCATCTGTAACTTTCACTCTATGCATCTGAAGAAGTGAGGTTTTTACCCACGAAAGCTTATGCCCAAATAAATCTGTTAGACTTTAAGGTGCCACCAGACTCCTTGTTGTTTTTGTAGATACAGACTAACACGGCTACCCCCTGATACTTGACATACATGAGGGATAGACAACAGGTTGTGTGATAGTCCCATAAAAAGATTCTTTAGTAGTAGTTCAAAAGACTGTAGTTATACATTTGCAGGCAGAGTCTAATGCTTGGGAACCATTGCATAAGCAAATGTCAGCTGGGATTTTCCAAGGTATTCAGCATTGGCCTAATTTGGCTCCCACTGAAATCAATAGGAGTTTTACCATTCACTTCAATGGGAAAGTTAGACCAGCACTGAGTTGAAAAGCTTTGAAAAGCTCAGCCATTATGGTTCTTATAGAACTAGCCACTTATTCTTAGACTCAAACATATAGGGAGAGCGTATAGCACAAAAGTATTCTAGACTAGAGAAGGCTTGACTTGTCCACTTACTGGTACCAGCATTCCCAGCAGCGTCAATTGTCCCTGCTGCCTCTGCAGTTCTCCTCTCTGCCTGTTCCCTTAATCACTGCTTCTCCCCAGCTCCTTTAACAACTGCAGAATTTATTATTTTA
>NW_020664522.1:4150832-4176188 GCF_002925995.2 Terrapene triunguis | reverse complement strand
TTTTGCCGGACATGTCCGGCTTTTTGGGATTTCCCCCCGGACGGGGATTTGAGTCCCAAAAAGCCGGACATGTCCGGGAAAATCCGGACGTATGGTAACCCTACCCTATAAGATTGGGTCCCTAATCCATGAACTATTGGAATGCATTTACAAAACTTTTCTTAAATATTACGTGAATATATTGTCTCATACTATAGAATTAGAATTTATAATCCTATTCCGTGATGAGATATCTTTGAGCTATAATGTATCTTGATTAAAACTATCTTTAGATAGGTTTTTTCCTCAAAAAGCATTTTATCAAAAAAATCCAATTTAAATTAAAAAAATCCCATTTTTTTTTGTATTTTTTTTAAATCATTGATTTTTATCCAACCTGCTTTGTTTGCATTTTTTATGCCTCCATCTACAGTTGCAAGGCCTTTGGATGCCCCTATCCCTGCATTTCACAATGCAGCATTATTTACACCATCCTAATACATCATGATGTAGCCCTATTTACCCCCACCTGCACCCCTGAGACCTTTGTGGAGTGTACCTCCCCATGCACGTGGTTCACAGCCTTGGGATCTTAGTGTGGATTTTTGTCATGTACATTGTGATATGGCATTATTTACCCAACCATTTAGCTGATATGAGGCCTTCCATAGTATAGTTCATTCACCTTAGCATTGGATGAAAGACTATAGTGCTATTTACCTCAGACCGTACTTTTAAGATCTTTGTGTGTATTTCCCCCCTCATCCAGTACGGACTGAGGTGGCACTGTTTACACTGGTCCACAGCTTCCAGACCCAACTCACTCAACTATGGATTTCACAAATGAAATGTGAATGTACTTAACAAAGATGGTCAGTGGAATCAACTGTTGTCAGGGCCTAACAGTGATCGGTTGCTATGTGAATGCCAAAACCAAGCCAGGTTGCAGGATAAAACGTAAAGGACAAACCCAGCTAATTATAGAAGTGGGAGAAATTTTTCTTGTGAGGACCTTCAGTTCCAGTGACTTTTCCCCCTCCATTACACTGATGATGAGGAACTGGTATAATGGGGTGATGAATATTCTCTCTCTGCAGTATTATTAGAAAAACTATATTCTCACTGGTTTAGTAATGACCGAACATCCTGTTGTGTGCTCTGGCTAATCAGAACCTGGCCTATTCTTAAAAGTGTGATTTAATGTATATGTATAAGCTAGTTTCTAATTAGCCGAAATAGTTAGTCCTAAAACTTAATATGTAAAATATAAACTTTCTCGTGGTTTGACATGAATTGCCTTTGGCAGAAAGCCAAAGGAGTTACTTTGGCACATATCAGATTATTTCAACATTTTTTCATAGTTTATGTGATCAATTGCAAACTTTGTTTTAAGCCAGTTCTCAACATTGGCTGAAACTTAAAGTTCTTAATAATAGAGTAATTTAATCTCATTTTAAGATTACTTCTTTTAATTAAGTTACTTTCTGGAATTATAGCTCTTGTCTTTCAGACATTTTTACTTCCACAGTAGAAAAACTGGACTGTAAGAGGTTCAATAGGTGGGAAAAAAGCCGTAATGGTCAGGTTTAAGAAAATTGGGGAGATGAAAGAACCACTTGTTGACCTGTGAAAGACTGATTCTTGTAACATCAGTGTTGTCCAGATTTAGCAGTGAACACCTTTGTGTAATGGTATGAATAATATCTAGCACAGGGGTAGGCAACCTATGGCATGCGTGCCGAAGGTGGCACGCACGCTGATTTTCAGTGGCACTCACACTGCCCGAGTCCTGGCCACCAGTCCAGGGGGCTCTGCATTTTAATTTAATTTTAAATGAAGCTTCTTAAACATTTTAAAAACCTTATTTACTTTACATACAACAATAGTTTAGTTATATATTATAGATTTATAGAAAGAGACCTTCTAAAAACGTTAAAATGTATTATTGGCACGCGAAACCTTAAATCAGAGTGAATAAATGAAGACTCGGCACACCACTTCTGAAAGGTTGCCGACCCCTGAGCTAGCAATATTCATTTCTGTGTGGGAAAATTGAACAGTTAATTTGGCATAATGAACTGGAATATGTTTTGCTTTATTATTAATACAGTGGGTAAACATTGAATAGAGTCTTTGCACTGATGCATTTTTGATACATTTGTGTTTTTAATGGGGTGACCCAAATGTTTTTTGTGCCCAGGGCTCTAGTAAATCTTAATCCACCTCTGGCCAGAATGTACAGAATAAAAGCTTGGTACAGATGACAAAAATGGTTTCCCAGAATTACATTTAATTTGTGATGTGTTGTATAAATGAGTTAGGTCAGGGTACTTGCTGTACAGTACATGGCGGCTCCCACCTACGTGCAAGCTTCTAATACCGTCAGAATGTGATTTAAAGTCTCCTTTGCAGCTTTTTGGATTCACTGCAAAATACTTTGGAATTAATAAGTAAAATGAATTTATACAAATTTACTCCAGTGATTTGTGTCACATGCTATTATTCACCCTACGTACATAAGAACGGCCATACTGGGTCAGACCAAAGGTCCATCTAACTCAGTATCCTGTCTTCTGACAATGGCCAATGCCAGATGCCTCAAAGGGAATGAACAGAACAGGTAATCATCAAGTGATCCATCCCCTGTCGCCCATTCCCAGCTTCTGGCAAAGAGAGGCTATGGACACCATCCCTGCCCATCCTGGCTAATAGCCATTGATGGACCTATCCTCCATGAACTTATCTAATTCTTTTTTTAATTGTTATAGTTTTAGCCTTCACAACATTCCCTGGCAATGAGTTCCACAGGTTGACTTTGTGTTGTGCGAATAAATACTTCCTTTTGTTTGTTTTAAATCTGCTGCCTATTAATTTCATTTGGTGACCCCTAGTTCTTGGGTTATGAGAAGGAGTAAATAACACTTCCTTAATTACTTTCTTCACACCAGTCATGATTTATAGACCTCTACCATATCCCCCCTTAGTCGTCTCTTTTCCAAGCTGAAAAGCCCCAGTCTTATTAAATTCTCCTCATATGGAAGCTGTTCCATACCCCTAATCAGTTTTGTTGCCCTTTTCCGAACCTTTTTTCAATTCCAATAATGCCGTCTGTAGGAAGGCACTGTTATCTCCAATTAGTTTGGTTCAAGAGTTCAGCTTTGGGTTCTCTTTTCTAAAATAACAGCTACTAACCTAAGTTCTTTGGAACAGGTGGATGTTGCAAGAATGTCAGAAACCTCTTTGAGATGTATGCATGCCACTAATGTCAGACCAAATTTACCACTTCCTTCCTCAACATGCAGGCTATAGAACAGGGGTAGGCAAACTATGGCCCGGGGGCCACATCCGGCACTCCAGATGTTTTAATCCAACCCTCGAGCTCCTTCCCCGAAGAGGGGTCTGGGGCTTGCCTCATTCCCATGCTCCAGCTGAGAAGCAGGGGTCGGGGGCTTGCCCTGCTCTGTGTGGCTCCTGGAAGCAGCGGCATGTCCTCCCTCTGGCTCCTACATGCAGGGGCAGCCATGGGGCTCCACACGCTGCCCCCACCCCAAGCGCCGCCCCTGCAGCTCCCATTGTCCAGAAACCGCGGCCAATGAGAGCTGCAGGGGCGGTGCCTGCAGATGGGGCAGTGCGCAGAGCTGCCTGGCCGTGCCTCTGCATAGGAGCCAGAGGGGGGACGTGCCACTGCTTCTGGGAGCTGCTTGAGGTAAGCGCCACCTGGGGCCTGCACCCCGACCTCCTGCTGCGCCCCAACCCCTGCCCCAGCCCTGATCCCCCTCCCACCCTCCGAACCGCTCAGTCCCAGCCCAGAGCACCCTCCTGCACCCCAAACTCCTCATCCCCAGCCCCACCCCAGAGCTTGCACCCCCAGCTGGAGCCCTCACCCCACCCCGCACCCCAACCCCCAATTTCATGAGCATTCATGGCCTGCCATACAATTTTCATACCCAGATGTGGCCCTCGGGCCAAAAAGTTTGCCCACCCCTGCTCTAGAACGTACACTTACAATTAAGGCACGTTCTGGCAGTACTGTACACAAAGGCTTTGTAACAGAGGCCTGGCTCCCCCACTGGCCTCTTCCCAGCAGAAACTGCACATACTCCACAAGGCATGCGCTTAGTGACACTTTATGTCTATTTCCCTTCATCGATATCACCACCGTCCCCCATGCTCCCACCTATTTACAACTTTTGCCTCGCTTTAGGACCTCTCAGCAAGACTTGAGAGGAACAGAACGCTCCCTACTCTGATGCCTCTGTATAGCAAGGCTCAGCTAGCCCTTGCCCTAGCCCTCTCTCTCTCCTTCTTGTATTTCTTTCCTGTGCCTCTTTTATCAGCCTTGGGCTGATGGGGCCAATAAAGCTTTCCCCCGCACCCAGCCCACCAGCCTGATTAGATCATTACCCCCAATCAGTTTCCACTGGAGCACTAATTAGCCTCTAAGTAATCAGAGTGCAGGCTACTCATCCTATGCCCCCTTCTTCAGTGTGAGGGAGACTCTGGCGCACATCTACCTCAAGTGCATCAGGTTGCAGCACCTTTTCTGGCTCCTCCAGAACCTTCTCCTTAGGTTCTGGCTGCACTTTTCCCCGCACCTCCTGATTGACGCACACCCCATCCGTGGCCCCACGAAATTGCGAGACCTCCTCATCAACCTCCTCCTGGCATTGGCCAAGGTGGCCGTCCATCATACCAGGAGAAGGATGTTGGACAGGGAGGTGCTCTGCAATTGTGGGGCCTATTTCCGCTCCGTGCTTTGCTCACACATCCAGGCAGAGCTCCTCTGGGCCATGTCCGCTGGCTCCCTAGACATCTTCGAGGGGCAGTGAGTGCTGTCTGGGGTTCACTGCTCAGTGTCCCCCTCCGGCTCCCTGCTTATGACTCTGTGACCCTCACTCCTGTCCCTGTTTTAGCATTTGTTGCCCCCTGAACCTGCTTGAGCCCTGGCTTCAGTAGCTGCTCCCCTTAGGCTGAGGGAGGGGCCTTCAGATGTGGGTGGGCGCAAGTCTAAATGTTTGAGATGTACAATTAATGGCGGTTGAAAGTGTGCTTCTGATGTGTTTTAAACACAGTAAAGAAGTGACGCCTAAGACCTTTCAAATATTCCCCCCTCTGCCATTACTTTGGGGCCTCTATGCTAGAGTTCAAAAGCCAGTCTCACGTATGTGGGCCTTGGCATGAATATGATGGCTCATTAGTGTCTGTTAAAACAAACATTGAGTTTAGCAGTCTTTCCACTCCACTTTTTACGTAGAGTTGCCATCAGTCCCGTATTATAAGGGACGTTTCTTACTTAAATAAAATATTGTCTGTCCCATACTAAATCAGCATATGACACCTTTTATCCCATATTTTTCAACCAGGATAGTGCCACTGGTTGCAACTTGACCTGGTGCACAGGGTCACAATGCCACTCAAATTTGGCCCAGACACCCCTCCATCATGCCTATGCAGCCCCTGGACCTCTGGGTTTCTCCCGTATTTTTGATCAGTGTTGGCAACAGCTGGGTTAAAATTGCTAAAAGAAACTAATGACTTTGGGATGCAATTTGAGATGCCTTAAGGGACCCGATTTTCAGAGAGTGTGTCTCAGTACTTTCTGAAAATCAGACCTCTTTAAGATGTCTCAAATTGGGTGCCCAAAATCACTAGTCACTCTGAAAATCTTGATTTTTGGATGGTAACATAATTTTGCCTGCTAGCCAACACCAAAAATATCAGTGAAAATTATTGACTATTACAAATATCACAAGGACATAGATGGACAAGAGGGACAGGCTTTCCTCCCTTCCCCTCACATGTATATATATATACACATGTGTATATCTGTGGAGTGGGCTAAGAGGGAGTGAAACTGGATGTGACCAGCTATTATCAAGCCCCTGAAAGATCAGGTTATAAACACAAAACATTGAAAATCTGCCTATATAATGTGGTGATCTGAGTGATCAGGTGGAAATTCTTTTCCATGGCTGCTGTAGATTACAGGATTCTAATTCAATGCAATACATTATGATTATTCATTGTTTGTTCAGATGATAGTCTCATTGTTTACTCTCGCCTTCCTTCCCGCATTAAGCCGCACAGAAAAAACATATTCTGGGTTGCAAAATTTCTGAATAAAATTTGTGATGACTTTTGGTTAAATTCCTAATCAATTAGCTTGACTGTCACATTTTCTTTGCTATGGGAAAGTTGAATGAAATAGCCTGGATTTCCAATTTACCTTCAGTCTTACAAAAACACAAACACAGAAAAGCTTTAAACAAGTCATCTTGGAATCACATCAGAAGAGTGTGTATTGGAATACTCAGAAATTCACATCGCAATAAATGGATCTAAGTCCCACAGCAAGGATAATGAACCTAGGCAGAGAATACTAAGATATTGGAGTCTGGGCAGAGTAAGTAGGCTTGAGATTAATATCAAGGAGCAAACTGTACATGATACACACTGGACAATAAAGGTAGAATGAAGGTGCCTTACTGTTTACTTGCAATATATTAGTCAGACTCCAGGGGTTCCTGTGTGCTGTATAGAGTTCCAGATAATCTTTGGTCACTGGCAAACAAAGGAGACAAAGCTGGAGCTTGAGTCATGGGGAACTTATTTGCTTGTCTGAAGTTGTAGTGGTTTCCTTAAACCGGAGGCATTTATTAAAAACACTGTGATTTCATAAATCATAATATCCAGGAAGCACCACAGATCTCACAATGGGCAGATACACAGGTTATTTCATTTGCAATAAATGATGCAGTAAACAGGCAGAATTGTAGGAAGGAGATCTTTATTGAGAATGCATGGAGGTCAGTGTTACATGCAGAGAGGCCTGTGGTTCTCTGGTAGCAGCTTTGCCCCAGTTTATATTCCCGAATCCCTCCTGAAATCTGATGCTCTTTTTCCAGTTCCACTCATCACACCACACCTAAAGAGCATGCCTGGTGCACCACCACAGCACACTCTTTCAGTAGATCTGCACAGCCTCGTGTCTGTTCAGAGGATCAGGAACCTATAGTCTGCCGCACCCCTATCTGTGGCTGCCTCCTTTTGTGGGGAGTTGGCTGCTCATGGAGTGCTGGCAGGGAGTAGACCATGTTCCAATTATGCCTGGTCCCTGTGCAGAAATGTAGAAAGGGGGGGGGGGGGGAGGAAGAAGCCTTGAACCATTCCTCCTGCACACACATGTAAGTGCCAGGCAAATTTGTTAGTACCTGTTACACTGAAGAGAAAGCCAAGAGAGCAAAACAAAACAAAAACCTAACTACCCTTTGCTTGATGACCTAGGAAATAACATTCCATCAAAATTACATCCAACCTCACCCAAGCAACAAAGCACGGGTGAATGAAGACATCACTAACAACAACAAGGGGACCAGAGACTTAAAATGCATGCGTCAGCTGCCATGATTCCACTGACACTTTCCCTCAAGTGAAAAATCTCCTCCCATGTCTAATAGGAAGGAGTTTTCAGAGTTTGTTTTCTGTGAATCGTAGGGAGCAGCTGGTTCCTCCCTCAGCACGAGCTGAGCTTGGAAAACCCTTTTCGTTCCTCATCTACAAATTCAGCTCACTCCCCATTTGATCTTCAGCATTGTTTTTTGGAGGGAAAAAAATGTCGCTCTTCCTAATTTTTTTCTGTTTCTAATAAACACACAATAACTAGATGCTGTCTGTGCAATCTGGCTCCCTTGTTATATTTAAATATTGATATCCATGTCTCTATGGTGACCAGTCGAGTTATGTAATGAGAAGTGGGAGAGTGTTGAAGGAGAACAACCCGAGGAGGGTGGAGGAGGTTAGAGGCTTCTTTTTAAGGTATAATTACTGTCACAAACTGCATCTGACAGTTTTGAAACAGATGGAGAACTGCTTTCAGTAAGCAGTGGCCATTGGGGGAAGCCATGGTTTGCCGTGGTGGGATAAATGAACCCCCGAGAGGGTCAGATGAGTCTCTAAAACTACCCAAAAACAAATCAAGGTGGAAATCACAGGAGCACAAGCTTTCTCATGAGATCTCGGGCACTTCCAGTTTCCAGCTGTAATTGAAAGGAGAAGTGTGGGGGGGGGGAAACACTATTTCAGCAAAGGTTTGGATCCAATGTGGGTTTCTTAAATTATCCAAACTTGTTCACCCTTCTCTACTCAAAACACTAGTGTTCTCCAGATGGGAGGGAACCCAGCTGTGTAATCAGTAGGCGTTAAGGGCTACAAGGGATGTCATAATTGCTGATGTCATAACTGTAGAGAGCTTGTGGCTGAAAAGGGGATTAGTATGCCCACAAACAACTAGGGAAAATTTAAGAGTTAAACAAGAACACTCCTGATATGCTTTGGAGGGAAGGAGGGAATTTCCAGTGAGGGGGGGTGGAAACCCAGAGGGACAAAGGGTTCCCGCCTTATGCAAAAGATATATAAAGGGGTGGAAGAGAACAAGAAGGGAGAGGAGCCATCATGAAGAATCCCCTAGCTATCACCTGAGCTGGAACAAGAGCTGTACCAGGGGAAAGAATTGTGCCCAGCCCTGGAAGGTGTCCAGTCTGAGAAAAAACTTACTGAAGCATCTCTGAGGGTGAGATTATCTGTATTCAGTTTAATTAGACATAGATTTGCGCATTTTATTTTATTTTGCTTGGTGACTTACTTTGTTCTCTGTTATTACTTGGAACCACTTAAATCCTACTTTCTCTATTTAATAAAATCACTTTTTACTTAGTAATTAACTCAGAGTATGTATTAATACCTGGGGGAGCAAACAACTGTGCATATCTCTCTATCAGTGTTATAGAGGGCGAACAATTTGTTTGGGTTTAGACCCCATTGGGAGTTGGGCATCTGAGTGCTATAGACAAGCACACTTCTGTGAACTGTTTTCAGGTAAACCTGCAGCTTTGGGGCAAATAACTCAGACCCTGGGTCTGTGTTGGAGCAGACGGGAGTTGTCTGGCTCAGCAAGACAGGGTGCTGGAGTCCTAAGCTGGCAGGGAAAACAGGAATGGGGTAGTCTTGGTACATTAGGTGGCAGCTCCCAAGGGGGTTTCTGTGATTCAACCCGTCACAACACTGATAATCAATATTCTTGTTTAATGTATGTACTAAACACATATTAAGAGTTATGAACATAAACTGAAATTATGACTACGTTTACCAGACAAGTCTGGGGAGAGAGTAAACTGGTTTCTCAAAGACAAAGGACAACCTGACTCCTCTAGCTAGGTGTCATCAAAGTTGATTGGCAATCACCTGTCAAGTGGCCCTTCACAGGAACAGAGACATCTGCATTTTAGCTAACAGCATGGAACTGCTTTCACCACGGGACTCCACAACCCTGTCCTCACAGCTGGAATGAACTTTATCTAGGGGTAACCTTCAGGAAAATGTGTTCAAAGGGTGACTGGACTTTAACAGTGAGGGGTAAAAACCCCCCAAACTATAGCGCGCTCTCTCTCGCTCTCTCTTTCACCCATGATGACAAAGAAACCAGCCCTTTGACTTTGGGGAGGATCCTGACCTGAGAATTTTCCGGTGCTGGGAACCTGTGGTGAGGATTTTACCTTGAAACAAGTCTAGCATGTTAAGTTTTAGCTACTAGGAACGTTTTATGTTTATTTTTCTTGTAACCATTTCTGACTTTAGTACCTTATATTTGTACTCACTTAAAACCTCTCTCCATTTGTAGTTCGATAAACTTGTTTTATTTTTAATCTAAACTAATCCAGTATTGTGTTTAAACCGAACTGTTTGGTAACTCCAGTCAAAATAGCAAACTGTTAAATATTAACCCTTTAAGGGGACAACACACCTTTTATATCTGAACTGCCCAGGAAAAGGCTGAACAGTGCAGAACACAATTTTGGGGGGAAATTCAGAACTGAGAGAGTATTGGAATCACCCTATAACTAGTAACCAAGGCTGGTAGAAGCCAGAGTGCGACTGGTGTGTTGCTAACAGGCTGCTCATGGTCTGGACTGCACCCTGGAATTTGACACACAACAGATGTCAAGAATATAAGTTTATTCCTTGGAAAGCACAAGCAGTGTGTTCAGCCTTGTCCAAGAAAAAGAAACAGTCCCTGCGCTAAGGAGTTTACAGTTGATATAAAAGGCCTGCATAAAGTGCACTGGGAGTTCAAGAGGAAGATCGTATCTTAAAATCTCTTCCTTGCCTTTTTTTTTAAAATATCTAGCATAATTTTTGGACCTAAGTTTTATAAACAGTCGGCTTCCCAAACAAACTGTGATTTTCACTAATATGTTCGCTATTGACAACTGTTCAATAACTCTTGTGCAAATAAAACCATCTGCCTTTTCAAAGTGGCTGTGAAGACACACCTGCTCCAAATACTCATACAAATATTTGAGCTCGGATTGGTGATGCTTTTGCTTTCCATGAACATCACTGCAAATAAAAACTCACTCGGATATCTGCAAATAAAGAGAATCACAAGCAAACAGTGACACAAGAATATTCATTTTATTGGCAAGAATAAAATCCTCTATATTTGCCCAGGTCTCAGAGAGACAGCACCTCTTATACAAGAAAAGATATCTGTCGGGTGGACAGGTCTGTGGTCAATTTAAAACATTCCTTCAGGAGCATTCTACTCCAGAACTCACACAGACTGATCAACGGTCTGATATGTCTACCATATAAAGAGAAGTGTGCTTATGTTTAACCCCTTTGACGCTGGAGATATCTAGACCTCCCTAAGCACTCATTTGTTTGGCAGCCTGGAGGATGGCAGCAGACTAAAGATTAGTGAGCTAAAGATAGCACAGAATTGGAACGTAAGTCTGCCCTGAGTTTTCTCACCCACAATCTGATCTTGGCTGTGTAGAGCATTTTGTATCCCCATGAGGGGTAAATGAGACCAAGCTATCCATTGGTCTGTTCTCCTTGAGACCTTCCCAGGAGCTCAGTGCATTTGTAGTATCTTCTACATTTTGTAATTGGGAGAGGGAAGAAGACACTCTAAAGAGCATGCTGTCCTGGGGTACAGTCAATAATGTCTCCCCAGTAGGCTTGTTACCTATAACTCATTGCGGATTTGAATAGCCAATTTTTAAAGCTACATGTATTTTTCCAAAGTGGACTCTCTCTTCAAACTTCCTCATGACCCCACCTTTTTTCCAGTACTCTTCTCCACTGTTCTACCTGATGTAACAATCTGACTGGCAGATGTGATATTTACTAGTTGCTAATCCTTCCAGAGGAGGTTCTGTCTTTTAAACCCTTTCTTGTCCCAGAAGGGAAATAAATACAATTATTATTGATGGAGCTGGTAGCACTGCCAGTTATGGTTGCCCAACATTTCCCTTTACAAGACCATAATCAGCTGCTTATAACTTTGCCAAACTTTACTTGTTAGGGCTGAAATTTCCCTCAGGTGTCTGCCTCAGGCTGACTTCTTCTGGAATATTTCAACCAAAACAGTCCAGCTGTTTCCAAGAAGAAGGCTGGGGAAAAATATGTTGTTTTACAATTTAAAAAATGCTCTGACAGCCTTTTCTTTGAAAAGCTCTAGCTCCCCCCTGCTTTGAAGCAGGGGCTTCAACTTTGGCAGGGTGGCCTGTGTGATTCTCATGAAAATCTGCCCAAATATGGCCAAGTTATAAATGCCTTTTAAAAATCACAGTTCACACATGTTCAGCAGAGATATTTTTAGAGACCCTCCTCTAGGAATTAAAATAGGAGTGTAGAGAAGGAGGCTGTGAAGTGTAGAACCCTGCTTCATTCATTGCAGAAATTGGAAGGTGTATAGTGAATGAGACAGGAGATTGCAGAAAGAGAAAGGACGGGCTCATTGTTAAGACAGCTGAATGCTGCCCTGAGGAATTGAATTCTATCCCTGTCTTTGCCACAGAGTCACCAAACCTTTCATGGTTGGTCACTAATTTTATGTTTCTCATTTTCTGGGTGCCTGACTTGAAACCCCGGAACCAGATGTGCAGAATTACTGAGCGCTCACAGATGCCTCTAAAGTCAATGGAAGCTGTGCTTTGAACATCTAAAGTCCTATATAATGCAAAATACTCTGAAAAATCAGATCCTAAGCATCTGTTAGGCACCTTAATCTTGCTGTACCTCAGTTCCTTCTCTGTAAAACAGAGATAATAATATCCTGTGACCTCACTGGAGTGTGTGAAAATAACTACATTAACATTTGTGACGCATTCAGGTACGCTGGTGATGAACACCATAGGACATTAATCATTCTGTATTCAGAGCAGGGTTTGAATAACATGCAGCTAATAAGGCCTAAAGCCACACATTGAAAAACAAAGAGAAAACAAATTATTGACTAGCTACACTTTAAATGAGCACCATCTACCCTATGCACTGAAAGAGGCAGGGGTCTTGTGGAAAAAAATAGCATGTGATCATGTAATTAAAGACTGAATACACACAAGAGGACCAAATTAAGATTGCACAGGCAACTTTCATTCTGACATTTTCTAACTTTGGAATGCTTGGCTTTGCAACCTTGATACTGGTTTAAAAAAAACAACCCTTATTTGTTTTTGCATGGGTGAAATATAGCATAAAAGCCCAAACTCACAGAAAGGGGACGTCCTTCCATCTAGCAGTTTGGAGATTGATCCATTCCCAGTAGCCGACTTCCTCTGACATACAGGCGCCAGGAAGCCTAACAGGCCACAGCTGCTTCCGGGCCTTGCTGGTTAACCCTTGCCTTTCCATTGTTGAGCTCCACAGCTTTCTGACACAGTCATGTCCAGGAGATGCAATCCACAATACACCACATGCCTCTAACCCATCTGTTTCCCTTGTTGGTTGTCCTCTTCAGCCACAGAAAGCTCTAATCCCCATCTCCACATTGGGGCATGCTCTTTCTGGTGCTCCCAACAACACTGAGTCTGTTTCTGCAGCACTTGCACATGGGTCAGAACTCCCCAGGCTGTGCTGACTGGCAAAAATGGGACCTGTAATTCACAACTAGTGAATAGTAGCAGCAAGGGTGGAGGCTCTAATGCAGATAGAGCTGATGCATTTTGATGACCGGTAGAGGTCAAATGGTCTGGACTCTGTCCACACTATAGCTTGTACTGTCATCACCACCGGAGCTCCACTGTCTGGCACCAGTAACTCTGGGTCCCATTTTTGCCAGTGTAGACATGGCCCTAGTGACAAGTGTGACAGATATTGCAACCCCATGCAGTATTTTTGAGGAGCACTGTATTAAACTTATGAATGGGTTATGTGTTATTGCATTCTACTCTCAGGGGGAGGGTTACCACACCTCTTACAGGAATTAAAACAGAAGGGGGTGACTTCCCCAGAGATTGTAAATAACTCCAGATAAATTCCACCCTGGGGTGATTTGCATATAATGGTTCAGGCTGGGTTTTCCAGATACTAGGAAGCAACATATAAAATGCTGAGCTTGGCCTGACTAATGGTCTTCATTTTGATTCAGCAAATGGACATGACTATCCATCCAAGGGGAAGCTCCAACTCTTGCTGAAGGGTTGGAAGGGATGGTGGTCTATCAGACTTCCCATGTGGAACATGGGTGATTTCTGCTATGTTTAGTATGGGTCTAAATCTGTTGTTTTTATGTTTTCTCTGTAATGCTTTTGTCCTGTTAATAAAGGTGCTTGCTTCAAAAGAGCTGTGGGATAACATGTGATTGCAGGCAATACACTGTTCATAGCCCTTGGAGAAAAATCAACTCACAGCTGCTAGCCATTAGGCAGACTGGCTTGCTGAGAATATCATAGTGTAATGCAGGGGGCTGTGCAGCCTTATAATCCCCTGGTCAGATAGGAGGGGGACAGGAGTTCCTGTCCAGAGACAGGTGACATGAGCCTGGACTGGACACTCCTGGCGTAGAATTCAGAGGGAGGAAGACACATGCTGTACCCCTGAAACTGTGAAGACAAATATTGGAGCACTGCCTTTGCTCTACTCCTCCTTATTCACAATACGGGACAGATACGTTTAACCACACACCCTTTTAGGAAGATGGACGCGGACTCGCAGCTCCTAAGATCTGATTTCATTTCTCCGCTTCTGTAATGGGGCTCCTGCATTTAAATCTAAAATCCACATTAAATAGGTTCTCTGTTTTCATGTGCCTAAAATAAAAATGCTATTTTAATAATTAACAATGATTAAATTAATTGGTGCTTTGTATATTTTCTGTTATCACACGCTACTGCTTCCTGAGTTCTCAAAGCAACTCTGTCCCTTGGGATGCTAAACTAAGTCATTATAATCACAGCATCACTTTCTTTCATAATCCCTCCTTCCCATTCTTCATCACCACTCATAAAAATAAAATTGATTCTGTTATGTGCACAGTCAGTTTATAGTGCACAGCTTTTTAATAAATGATAATACTGGGCTGTTCTGTAGTGTCTTTCAGCCAAGGATATAAAAGCCCTTTCCAGTCATTAATCAGGACTTCCCAGTTGACAGTGCTGGGAGGTAGGTGTTATTTATCTCCATTGTACTAAAGTGTAAACTGAGGCACAGAGGGGTTACATCACATGCAGCAAGTCAATGGCAATCAGGACCAGGAATAGAGTCTTCAGTAGGTACAATCGAGGGACAAGTGGAGATTATAGACTACTCTGGGGGCCAAAACAGCCTCTGACATAAGTTAGAGCAGTCACTGGTTGCTGAAACTTATAGTAGCCCATCATAGGCTTCCTATGGGCTGCTGTGCAGGCATGTCCACGATGGTGCCATTCCAAGCCCCCCTGTGCTGAGGAGGAAACATAGGGCCGTTTAGGGACTGGGGAGTATTTCTCTGGCCCCTTGCAGTGCCTTTACAGTCATTGTGTGTTGCCAGAATAGCATCTAGGGGCCAGGGTGAGGGAACAGAATCAGTGTCCAAGAGCCCTTAATCCCAGTCACCTGCTTGAACCACTAGTGGACACTGCCTTTTAAAAAAACCTTGTCCAGCGTTAACCCCAACTTGCTGAATGAAGAGCAGCAGCAAAGGGAGTTACTGTCAATTTTCTGTATATGGAAGACTGTGACTGCAAAGTAGGGGGTATTTAAAGCTGGGAACAGGGGAAATCATTCCATCAGCACTGGTAGGGCTGTGATGAATACCCCAAAGTGTATTTTTGATGTATTCATTACTTATATTTAAGGGGTGCTGGTGCAACGCACACACCTCCTGGGTGTGGTGTTCTGTCCCATCTAGTAGCACCGAGACCACTTAAAGAGAGAGAGAAAATGAGTCTGCTCTACAGCCTTAGCTAACAGCCAGTTGGCTTTTAGCTCATCTGGTAGAGGCTCATGCACTAAGCTCCAGAGGTCCCCCGTTCAATCCTGCCTGCTGATGACTGGGGTCTGTCAGCGTTACACTGGGATGCTCTTTTTTTGGTTGTCCAGGCTGTTGGTGAGATGTGTATCTACAATATTGTTCTTGTCATACTAGATTTTGGGCAAAACTCACTGAGGACTCATGGCTAAACGCCACAACCTCAGAAAGGAGGGGAGAACTGGCCACCTCATTGCAAGAAAGTCTGCATGCTAAGTCTGCTTCTTGACTGGACAAATAACTGTCTGTACTCCAGATGCACTAGCCTGCTGTAAAAAGGATGCATTCCAGGTTCCCACCCCTGCCTCCACCGCAATGAAAAAGCTTAACATGCACTTTTCAGGAGAACCCCCCCCCCAACCAGCGCCCTCCCCCCCCCCCCCACAAAGTCCAAAACACAGAAAACCCCTCTTCTCCACCTTCCAGGCATAGGTGTCACAGCAGTTACAGATGTGACAAATACTGGATACCTGCCTGTTTCCCCCAATGTAGATCTAGTGAGCCATAAAAGACTTTTAACAAACCTTGGGTTTCGGCCCTTTTTTGCTTTTTTATGGTATACAAAAGAAGGCCTGAAATGATTTCATTCTTGTCACACACCAATGGCCCCCTCTCTCAGGGGGTCTCCTGGGGAGGCAGATCAGCACTATATGTTGCTAATGCTGTTGCAAACATTGCAAAGTATTCTGTGAAGGGTTAAAGGTATGAATGCGGAACGAAAGGTTTCTTTCAGGCGGCGAAAGGCCAGAGTGGGAGGAAAGAAGAAAAGAACGGGTTAACTTGATGTTCCAGCTAAACCCGAAGATAAGAAGCTGACTCCAGCCCAAGGCCAGCTGCTACCGGCCAAGACAGAAGGGGGGAAGTCCAATCCCCCTCGACCAGCCATGAGAAAGGAGAGTTGTTGAACGAAATGCAGGGGCCGCGAAAAGGAGCGAGATGGCAAAGGCCAGCCAGGGACAAACAGAACTGTCTCACGGCCCTGAAACCAGTGTTTTGGGAAAGCTGAAGAAGCCACAGAAGGCCGGTTTGGGCTGGTACACAGAGTATGGGGAACAAAGGTCTCTGAAAGAGATGCCCCCAAAGACCTTAAGGTTTAAAACCCTCCTGAGAGCTGAAGCAATTCGGAAATCACAGTGGACCCAGGAAGACCTGTGCCCACAGGACAGAACTCCCGTCCACCCTTCCCCCTCTTCTTCTTACGTTACACCCAGGCCTGGCCAGCCTCGGGTAGCGAGTGTTTGAGTATGAAAGTGGGTTAGGGCTTGGGGCACTAACGCTTTCTTCCTTCCTCAGAGTGATGTGGGGAGCACCCCTCACTCTCTGCTGTTATTTTATTATTTTATCAATAAAGCTTTAAAATTTAGACACTTGGTGTGTTCCGTCATCTCCTCCCTTAACGATCCTGTGGCCTCAGCCTGATCACCTGACGCCTCAGGCAGATTGGCATCAGAAATCTGTCACACCCTCAGCCCCTTACATTAGAAATACCAGACTGGTCTTCCCTGGATGGGCAGGAGGATCTCTTGGGGCTCTCAGAGATGTTCATTATCTACTCTCCAACCTTAATGGACAGGGTTTGGGGCAGTGCTGATCTAATAATGCCATCCTTACACCCAAATATTCATTAAATATGGGAGATAAATAGATGTGAAAAAACAAGTAATGAACTAATCTCGCTCATTAAACGAATAGGCTAATCAAAAATGTCTTTCCCCTTGCATTTGCTCAGGCTCTTGTGAGGTCAGAATTTCACTAGTTCTCCCGTCACCATAGAGTCTTGCAGCCAAAAATAACGCCCCCAGAAACCTTCCTTTCAGGCTTTGTGTTAAATGTTGGTTATTTCTTTTACCTGAACACCATGTTCTTTATATATAGATTAGATGCTTACTTGTTCTTTCTTAGCTTGTTTTATTCCTTGCAAACTACATGTTCCTGATCTAACCCTAGTTGGTTACTAGTGAGGGGAGGCTGATGACTGCAGCAACAAGGAACAGAAGCTGAGCAGATTGGTAGATTCCCCTTCTTCAGTTTGATACAGTCATATCTGCCCTTCACTGCTAGGATATGCTTGTATGCCAGAGCGACTGCCAGCTGTATGGATAATACATCTTCCCAGCGCTGAAAGAATTACTGCCAAGCTTCATTATACAAACACCACAGCCACCCAAACAGCCTGGTGTGCACACAGAAAGAGTGAGGGAAGATAGCATTTTGCCACAACATACATTTTTATTGAAGTAGTCAAGAGTCATATGACCTTCCAGCTGGCCTTTGGGATAACCATAGCATTAGCTTTGACAGTGACGCACACAGTACATCAGTTTATGTTTAATTCGGTAGTATGGTATTATAATTGTCTATCATACAGATCAGAGGTTGATTGAAACAAACAATGGGGCAAATCCTCAGCTGAGGATATGGCCCCATCTGTAGCATTAAAGTAATCTAAAGCATTCTGAAATCAACCCTTGCAGTTTCAGAAAGTTCCTTGCCAAAAGGAGCTGTGATAGCAGGATATTTCAAATAGTTAGGACAATGCTTCCTTTTTCAATTAGAAATGTAACCAATAAGAAATATCTAACTAATCGTTAACAAACATACAAACACCTTGTTATTTTATGCTAAAAAAAAGATGATACAGTCAATTAGCTTATTGAACAGTCAAGGTGAAGTGAAAATCTTTATGGTGACCCTGTCCAAACAGTTATAAGGACTAAATGACCACAAAGTATGATAAGTCATTTGTTTATCTACTTGCTGAACTGTTTAACAGATAAAGTGATCTGACCAACCTTATCACTGATGTGTGGAGTATAACCACAAATTGGTACAGAGACATGTACAGCTGTTTTGTCTTATTGTTTCATTACCATCAAAATTATTGGTGTTGAACCAAGAAAATCAGTCAAGTAATTTTATATTGCTGCATAATGAACAACTAAACAACTACACAATCATCAAGGAATGTCATGAGACTCTATATAGAGACAGGAGTTTGAAAGTGGATATCTGTGCAGACTGCTAAATATGCTGATGGAGAAACTGCAGCCTGGGAAAGAAGGTGGGGTTGTGCAAAGTTGCTCAAGATACACTGCAAGAGGAACCTACAGAAGCAGCTTGTGGAAGTAGATTACTGACTGGAGCCTGGACTAAACAATTGTCTTAAAAGATTATCATACTAAATGCACAATTGGTGGCAAAGGATGTTGCAAGCTGATAGAGGTCCTAAAATGTATAGTGCAAACTGGTATGTCCCAAGCTACTTGTCTGGTTGGATGTTTCAAAATGTCATCAGAAATGAGGTTTGCTTTCTAATTGGCTCACATCAATTTTACCTAGAAGAGGAGTCAGGCCACATGGCTTATCAGAAACTGTACAAAACAGCTGTTCAGCAATTTGCTCACTGAAACCGAAACATCTGGATGAGATTGCATGAGAGTGGGATTGTCATCAGGTGGCTACCAAGAGCAACCCCTCTCTGCTAACACCTGATGTCTTAGGAAAACAAAAGTTGGGAAATCAATGGGAATTCGGCACCTAGGTGCTTTTGAAAATCCCGCTAGGTGCTTATCTGCAGCTTTAGGCTCCTAACTATCTTTAAAAATCTGGCCCTAAGTCAACAAGTAACTGAGAATGTCGAGCCTAGAAGAACTCATTTAACTGAGAATAGTATTATTTGTAACAGGAGAATCATGGCTGGGTACAGCAAAGGTGCATCTCAGAAAGATTAAGAGTGTGTTAAAGCAATCAGCCTAGGTGCTTGTCCATACAGAGACCGATGGTACGTCTACACTACACAGACTATAGCAGCACAGGCTCGTCATGTAGATGCAGCCTACAGTGACAGAAGGGGTTTTTCTACACCTACTTCTCAGCCAATGCTAGTGATGTTGATGGAAGACCTCTTCCATCAACTAGTGGTGTCCACAGGGGGGTATGTCGGCATAGCTATGTCCATCAGGAGTGTGCTTTTTTTCCACTGACGTAGCTATGCCGATGTAACTTTTCACTGTAGACCAGGTCTTCATGCATGGCAAGCTGGGGTGTAAATCTACAGGGTACTAGACTGCTGTGCAGTAACTGGCTGTATGCATTAAATGCTACCATGCATTAAAAGTTCTGCAGTGTGCTTTGAACTGCTGCTGTTTGAAACACGTTGCAAAAAAAGTGAGTGGCAGCTGTGTCCACACACCCAGTTGGTGAGCAGCAGGCTAGTGCCATTGTAGATTTACACCCCAGCTTCCCCTGCACTAAGTCTTCATGTGGAGAAGCCCCAGACCATTTTTTGTGGTGACAAGAAACTGACAACTTCTTAGCCAAGAGAGAAAAAGAATTCTGAATTGTCCAGTTAAGCTCAAGACTTTTGCCACTGCTGAATATTTGGTTAAAGAGTTTACAGTATTCGTGAACGTCCAGAGAAATTATAATATTGAATACGTGCATAATGGAAAGAGTTTAGCTATGAATAGCACCAAGGCAAAGCAATTTTGAATCAAATTGACTTTGATAAGTAACTTGTTCAAATTTCTATATTCTAACTGGAGAGAGATTTGGTTGAACTGCCATGGGCAGTCCCATAATCCCATTGACACACGTAAGCATATTGGTAGATTGATAAGGATCTTTACTTAAAGATACATAGTTCTACAGGGATAGTCACATGGTGAAAATAGTGTAGATTTAGGATAAAGTTTGTCCATGTAACAAGACTGATAGGACCTTGAGTTAACTGAGTCTCAGAGATTAAAGCCAAAATTGTCAGAAGTGTAAACTAATTTTGGGTGCCCTCTTTGAGAGGACTAGTGCCCATTTTTTCAGAGTACTCAACATAAATTTATTTATTTGATTTGTTATCTTGTGATACATTGTAACATCCAAGGCTGACGTTCTTTTAAATGTAAATGCTACCATCTTTATTTTACTTTCCGTAATTTCTATTTGTTTTTTAAATTGTGTTCTGGCAAACACATTTATAAATTTACAATAGTTCCCCAGTTTGTAGTAATTTAGTTCAGGAACAGAATGGACTGTGGGAAACTTGGTGGATAATTAGTTAAATTAAGTTACTTATCCCACGTGTCTTCTAATGCATTTCTTTCTTCTTTCTGCCAGGGGCAATTGGTTATTTGGTGGTGGTGCGGGGGTTTTGTGTGTGTGTGTGTGTGTAATGTAAGTGGTTGTTTTGCCATGAATTGTGGCATGATTGATTGGCATGATGCATTTGTTCTGGCTATAGCTGAGAGGACATTCTCCTGGCTGAGGGGTATTAACTGGACTTCTTTTTTTTCTTGCTGGTATTTTAGTTTCTTTGTATGACTTGGCACACTGACGGGGTTTTAAGCGGTCTGTTTTCAGGCACTGACAGAAGTGATTAGATCAGGGTTTGGTTTTGGCTAGCTGGGTTGGATGGTTTTCTGGGTGAGCGGCTGGCTGGTTCCTTGCTACCATCCACATCTCACACCAATGCTAAAGATGCCTATCTGTGTCTCTACATGGCCCTGATTCCCCAGTTGTTCCTGTCTGTCTTTACAGAAAATGTCACATCTTTCTCTCCTGTGCTGCCCAATGAACATTCCCACTAGTCAGCTGACAATGCAGAGGAGGCAGGTAATGCAGTAAAGAGAAACATGAAGGTACCAAGGCCCAGCTCCAGTCACCTAGCCACAGCTTCTCAGGGAACTCTGTGGAGAACTTTCCGATGGTTTCCCAATTCAAGGGTTGGAAATTCTTGCTCTGGTGGGGAAGCTGGGCGACTGTTTTCTAGGTCTCTCTGAAAATGTATTTGCCTTTCCGGTCCAGATTGTTGCTGAAGTGGATGGAGAACCAGAGGAATGAAGTTAAAATCATCCCATAAACCTAAGGAATCAGAGAGACAAAGAATTAAATATCAGGACTGATGGTTGGCGGTTACTTCACCTGAGTGTAAAGGTACTGATACACACACATCAATACTGAACATCGGGTAAGGAATGGTGTCCCTAGCCTCTGTCTGTCAGAGGGTGAAGATGGATGGCAGGAGAGAGATCACTTGATCATTGCCTGTTAGTTTCACTCCCTCTGGGGCATTGGCCACTGTCGGTAGACAGGATACTGGGCTAGATGGACCTTTGGTCTGACCCGGTACAGCCTTTCTTATGTTATGTTCTTATGTTCTTATTCACAGGTATCTCTGAGCTACTGTATCAGGCTGTTGCATACACAAAAAAGTTACATTACTGTGAAATGCTAAAGTTAAAATTTCAACAGAGAGAGAACAATATCATGGTTAAGGCATTTGACTGGGACTCAGGAGATCTGGGTTCAATTCCTGCTCTGCCACAGACTTCCTGTGTGACCCTGGGACAAGTCACTATCTCTCTATGCCTGAATTTTCCATCTGTAAAATGGGGATAATGGTACTTCCTTTCTCCCATCCTCTGTCTGGTCTGCTTAGACTAAGTTATTTGGGGCAGAGACTGTTATATACAGCATCTAGCACAATGGGGCTCTAATTTCAGTTCCAATACCATAACATCAGCAGTGAGAATAAATTGGAAAATTCAGGATTCAGATTCCCACAACCAAGTTAAGTCTGCTCCTGTGTGCGAACAGTCTGTACTGCAGTAGTCTTTGATTGAAAAAAAATCTCAGTAGATATTGTTTTGAGTAATACAACATACATCACATACATGTGTGCCTCTGAGTATACAAAAGAATGCAGTTCCTTTGTATTGTAGTATACAAATTTGCTGAATGGTACATCACATTGCCCAGTATTGTGTGATCATATAATTGAAGGCTGTATCAGAACCTATATGTGCAACATATCAGAAGCCAGGTTGCTGTGGGAATAATGGTGGCTGTAAATATATGTTCTTTATAAAAGTTTGCCTTAATATGAAAGTGCCTCTTTGAATGTATAGTTTGATTTTTGAACATTTATGAACAGCTCATTGGTAGCTGGAAGATAGCAACACCTGCAGTAACTAAGGCAGCCACCATACACTTTTCTTTGCATCCTGCAATCATAATGGTAAAAATATTTTAGAAATAGAATGAGGCTCCTCCCACCATATTCTTCAAAACTAGTCCTAGTTGATAGCTGCCATTTCACAGCTATGAAATAAAAGCCACAACTTTCTTTCAGTAGAGTTGGAGTGAGATTTTTCCTATACCCAAACTGTGAAAACATTACCCCAAATATTCCAAGATATGACATTGTATAATGCATCTGGTATGTCTCATGCATAGTTCCATGGGAGGAGCTAATCTACACTGAGAATTAACATAACTATTGTAATATTAGTGCTAGAATTTTATATACCTATGTAATTCTATGCATCAGGAAATACCCTGGATGGAATTGTTATAAGTCAGATTGCTTAGCGGCTGTTCCTAACGGAATGATAAAAGTTTAAAATAGAATAGAAATGTTGCACACTAACCTTTATGATTTGAAATTTTATGGTTATGTTTGTATTCTAATTGGCTGAACTAGAAGGGTTTTCTAAGCCTATCAGAATTCAGCAGGTCAGGCATCATCTGCTCCTGTGCCACAATTACATGTGCCATCTTCCTGCAATAGTATCAGAGCTCTACCCACTGCTGTTCTTCCATCCTCTGACACAGCAATTCAGAGGAGAATAGCTATGACTAACATTTTGGGCAAATCAGTAAACTTTAAAAAGGGCAAATATTTATTCCATCATTATTAAAAGACAAACTGATATTTAATGCAGGAGTCAGCAGGCAGGTGTGATTCACTCTGGGGACTCTTGCTGCTCTCATGCAGCATTCACGGAGTCCAGGCAACCCCTTGAGTGTATTACAACCATGTATTTAGGTCCAGGTCATCCACTCATGTATAGCAAGTTAGATATAATAACTCCACATTGCACGGTGAGCCCGGGTAGATTTAAGGGTGATCGTGACAAGTCTGAAACCCAACTATACGTACAGACCTGGTCAGAAAAATCTTGCTTCAATAACTGAAGCTCAACTGGAGAGTTATTAGAGCAGGTGAAATTTAATATTCTGTACATGGAACAGGTCTGAAGGAATGTTTTATTACAAGTGCGGGACCCCTGTGTAGAGGTAATTAATGTATGTTGTGTCTGCCAAGTGGTGACTAGACATGAAAAAGGCTTATTCTATTAACAGCGTACTCCAGCCATTGGCTAGATGCACCATGTCTGCGTATCAGTAAGGCAGTGGGTTATCATCTCACCTGCCCATGCACCAACAACACTCTCCAGCCACAGGATTCCTGCCCCTTCTTCTACAGGACTTCAGTGTTATTCAAAAACAAAACACTGTGAGGCACACCAATCCTGTCTTTTCTCCTGACCAGGGGTCTACTGCAGGGGCCAATCTACTCCCTACAGGATTACACTTCACAGAATGCTTGGGAGTCAAGACAAGTCTCTGGTTCCTTCTTCCTAGCCTGTTCCCCACAGGATTACACAGGCCATCTGCCAGAGAGTCTCATGAACTGGGTTCTGTCCTCAGCAGCAGCCTTTCTACTCCCTGCAGCTCAACTGAGCTACTTGCTGGCTCACCTAATACCAGATGATCTTCAAGTTATCACCTGATACCTAGCCTCAGCTGGGAGGCAGGCAGCTGACCTCCTGTGTATCACAGGCCTAGCCCTGCAGGAAGTTGTGGTCTTGCATATCTAACAGTAACATTACAGCTGGTTGCAACTGCCAATTATTTTTTTTGTAGGAAACTTAATTTTGGGAGATTTTTTTAAAGACATTTCCCATGATGAGTTTTCAATTTATTTTTTTAACAAAAAATTTGCAGTTTAAAAAAAATTGTTTGGTAAAAATATCGGGGTTTGGATAAAAGTTTTCAAAAAGAAATCAACTTTTACCAAAATAATTTTGGTTTTTCCTTCAAAACACTGGAAAATTTTGACCAAGATGAACATTTTCTATGATAATGTTTCCTTTGGTTGAAAAGATATTTTTGGTCAAAAAGTGTTTGATGACAATATTTTGACCAGCTCTAAACACCACAAAGTAACGTTAGATCATGTGGTGGTTAGAACATGGCACATCCTCAGCCACTGGAGAAAATGCTTCGACTCAACACCCTTGACAATGGGATTCAAGTTCTGAAGAAGCCAATTTCCAGATCTATTCTCCAAGCTCAGCACAGAACCTATGGCTGCCAGGAATTTAGTGAGCCTGTTCCAGCAGAGAACTGGCTGTGATTCCTCAGACTGACTGGCAGCCCTATTGGCATCTACCCAATGAGACAGGATAGCTCCTCCCCTAGTCTCTGTGGTGAATCACATCATCAAGGTTATTTCCTTTGCTATTGAACTTCATGCTGCTGGCTCATCACTGCCAGATCCAAAAACCTGTCTCCTGCATGCAAGCTTTTCAACGTGACCTGCCCTCTCAAGCCACTGAACTGTTCCTGCCTCAGCTTGTTCAGAAGACTAGGGTACCAATGGAACAAAGATAGCTACCATGAAGCAGATTGTGATGATCAGTAGTGCAGAGACGAAGTCCATATGTTTTTTTAGGAAGTCTTGGATCTCTTGGAGGCAATCCTGAAATGATAGAGATATTATATGAAAGCACAGTGGCAGCTTGGGGGAATTCACCTCTTTTATCCCTGAAGAGGCTTCCCCATCTCTCTCTGCCTGACAGGGTTTAACATCATCATCCCTCACAGCAGAAGCAGCTTCCAAGCCCTGTCTCTTACAGACCCTGTATCGTAGAGACAGCCTCTGTTTAAAAAACAGGAATCAGAGTTAGGTTTGCTTTATCCTGCTTTCCTCCTCCTCAACCAGCAGAGAGAGCAGCAGCAATAGTGCAAATCCTCCTTCTTGACTTTACCTGTCACTGTATGCAGCGTGAATTCTGACATCAGTGCACTGCTGCAGATGGTGTTATACTTTGAGACATGGAACCTTGGCTTGGTAGTGAATGGGGTCTATGTCTCCCTGGTTCTATTGCCATACTGTGCTCTCCATAGTCAGTTACCTACAGTATACCTGCCATTGCAGAAATATTTTTGGAATCGCACCAGGTAAAATATATTTCAAGATTTCTGGTGTGTGTGTGTGTGTGTGTGTGTGTGTGTGTGTGTGT
>NW_020664522.1:4148764-4150732 GCF_002925995.2 Terrapene triunguis | reverse complement strand
GTGTGTGTGTGTGTGTGTGTGTGTGTGTATTTATATATATATATATAAAAATAAAAGGGGGGGGAAGAAAAAGGAAGATGGAATGAAGGCATGTGAAATGCACAATAATGTTAGTTGCAAGTCTTCTGACATGCTGTGGTTTAAGTCTGCAATGCGATGCTAGTAAAGGGCTTGATCCTGCAAGATGCTGAGCACTCTGGCTGGAACTAGCAAAAGCACTTAAGCTAGTGCTTAATTTTAAGCATATGAACAGGCCCACTGAAGTCTGTGTGTGGGTGACAGACAGACTATTCATATGCTTAAGGTTAAGCACTTGCTTAAATACTTTGCTGGATCAGGCCAGAGTACTCAGATCCTTGCAGAATTGAACCCAAAGATAAAATGAGCAGCAGCTGCTAGGATACAAGATCACTTCCTCCATTCCCATAAACTCTACAGAATGCATCACTGCAGTATATCCCCCTTGACTATCAGCAGGAGGGAATTCAAAGCATAAATAGCTATGTAAGCACCCTGCTCCTGCACCACCACACAACAGCGACATTTCTTCCCCTCACTTCTTTTCCTACAGCCATATTATTATCAATTGCAGCCTGTTTCGTAAGTTACACTTCAGAATTCAGTTTTCAGAAGGCAGATATATCAGAAAGGTTGCTATCCCATGATACCCTGTATCATCATGAATTTGTCCCATGTCCTGAAAATTGACAAGCAGGATAATTAAAAAGTTCTGAATTTATACACTATGTGTTAAGACATTGCATTAATACATGATGTCTTTGCATAACCACAGCAACACAATCATTTGGTCTCCTAGGACAAATATACATATTAAGATGGCAACTTTAATTAGCACTACTGGTCAAACAGAACAAAATTACACAGTCCAGGGAAATCTACTGAGACAAATCCAAGTTACAGTCTCATGGCAGAGATCATCTGGTATTGGTTCTGTTTATTTGCTTCCTCAAAAAAAAACAGAAGAGCTTACTGAAAAGTGGTTTATGCCCTTGAATGGAAAAAAACAGGTTCCTGGAAGCTAGGTATTTCCCAGTGAATTCTTAGTAATTCTCTAATACCCTGGAAAAGGGCAGTATGTATAATTTACATATGAAAATCTGCATGTTCAGCTTGTTGCTATCCGCAAGCAAAGTACCTCTCACACCTCATAATTTAACTGCAAATAGAGATGTCTGATTGGATTGATAGGCATCTGACATCACACAGAAGCATGACATCATGTGTCCACTGCAAAGTCAGAAGACAAGAAAAGAAGCTTCTGAGAAATGACAAATTGAAGAGATCAGGCATTTTCATGGCTCTCTAGGGCTGCAAGCATCAAACTGGGCAAAGGAACAGCTACAGAATTGTATCGGTGGCTCAGGGAACCACTGATCCACTGCAGTTTCTTCTAGCTGCTGTTTTCAGTCAGCAAGACGCCAGTTTGCAATTCTAATTAAAAAAAAATAAATCAATGCCCTTCTTCTAATGGATACAACTAAGGAGGTGTCTTTTGGCAGCCAGTAAGTAGGAGTAGGCGTGATGGCAAGGGACAGGGGAGGTAATCCTTCCTCATTTTATCCCTTATAAGGTCACCATTTCTCTCATCCCACCTGGAGTTTCCCTTCAATAGTAGGGAAAAATGCAAGTGAAAATATGGCTCAGAAAGTTCCAAATAGACACGGTCAATAGTGCAATGAAAATGGAGGCAGCTGGTGAGAGCGAGGGGGGAACTGGCTTTGAGCTGGGAGCCTGGAGCCCAGGTGAGATGGAAGAAGGTCTTGTCAGTAGCTCCATGGAAAGAGTTTGGGAATAATGATCATCCTGCTGAGACAAAAGACTCAAGTTAATGGTCTGTTGATGTAGATGCCAGTCAATCCGGAGGGAAGGAAACAACACAGGAGCTGCAGCAGTTGTAGGGCTGGATTGGGATTGAAAATGCTGACCAAGGTAAAGAGTAACAGAGGG
>NW_020664522.1:4126502-4148364 GCF_002925995.2 Terrapene triunguis | reverse complement strand
TTTTAATATTTGTAGTATATCATTATCTATAGTCCTATGAAACTCCTACTAATCCTTTCATCCTGCTGCTAATTCAGCCAGCCAAACCTGGCAATGCCAACCTCAGAAAAGCAATAGCAGTAGTGGCCACAGAAGAACTGAGCAGGAGCTCTGTGATCTAAGGAACAAAAAACCACTATGGTGTTTGGGAAGTCCAGACAATAGAAGAATATAGGCTTCATCCAAAGCTAACTGAAGTCAATGTAAAGACACCCTGGAGCAAGATCTCCTGAGCCTGGATACACCAAGACTGGAAGCAACTTACTGTTTCATGGATGGTAGCTAGTTCCTGCCTCCTGAAGCTGGACAAGTTCCTCCTCACTTCCTCGTACACAGAATCATACACATCCATCATGGCATCTTCTACCTACAAAAAAGGCATGTCCAGGATAGGGGTCTGACCAGACAAGTCACTCTTCATTTTGCTAGGCACTGTACAAACACAGGAACTCCCCCAGGCAAAGTGGGTTAGCAAATAAAGCCAGATAGATAGAGGGCTATCTCAGGTCTATTAATGAAACTCAAATATAGACAAGAGGAATTTGAACTGCATTTCTTGTTTTACCAGGAATGGATTGTTCCTACAATTCTAGGGAGGACATTTTTTGAACACCTTCCATGGAATAGACTGCAGCTGTTTCTGGAATTAGTACTAAGATGTAAATATTCAGTATAATATATGGCACATTAAAATTAATTGTAATGGAAACTGAACAGGTAGTTACATGACTAACATGGGTATTGTACTGAATATTTAATTCCTACATTCCCTTCTATGTGACACCATTAAACCATATGAACAAAGGTCTTTTTGTTTTTAATACACCAATATTTTTATACTTGAAGTATTTAACTAGCTCAACTACAAGTCTTTTGACAAAATTATTTCCCAAAACATTTTGAAAAACGTTCACAATTTTTGACCAGCTCTAAGGTGTTTTGTTTGAGTAAAGCAGCCTAACTTACTACCATGTAATCCATGAAAAAGGATGGTCCAGTGGCTAAGTCACTTCCCTTCTTTACTCTGACACAGACTTGTTGTGTGACCTTGGACAAGTCACTTAGGGCTAAATCCACACAGGAATGCAATGCCTAACTCCTCGGTACCCTGCCATCCAGTGGAATTCGTAGCCGCTAATTGCCTTCTGCAGCATGAGGATAATAGCACTTCCCCAACTCACAGGGGTGTTTTGAGGATAAACACATTAATGATGGTGAGATACTAAAATATTCTGATAATGGGTGCCATAAGTACCGTCGGTAGATAGTTACGCCAGTATAACACAAAAGTAACTCCATTCTAAATCAATGGACTTTCATTGGTGTAAAACTAGAGTAATGCAGTGGTGAATCAGGCCCTAAATATTCACTGAAAATATGAAATCTCATAGCTTCAGAAATCTCAACCAACCTTTGTTCAGCTTTCAAAAGAAAAAAAAAAATCTCAATTGCCCTTGGTTCTAGCAGGGAGCTGGTAAAATTCCATTTCTTTCTTTCATTTTCTCTTTTTCTTCCAATATTGATCTGAATGGGTCTGAGACCAAAGCTTAGCACTTAGAACAGAAAATTAATCAGTAAGACAGAGAGCAAGGGGAAGGGGAGGGAACAAGTGCAGTTGGAGCAAACCCATCTCTCAGCAAGGTTTTGCATCAAGTCTTAAGGGTTCTGCTTAGAAACTTACTTAGAAAAAGACAGCATGTATTATTCTTTGCAGCTCCGAGATGAAACAGGGATCGTTAGAAAGCGTTAGCCAGCCAACTGCAAAGTCTCTGCCAGGGGTTTATAACTAAGGAGGAGGTAGGAGAAGCAAAGATGACTTAGTTTTGGCCCTAATTCACAGCAAGTATGGATTTCAGGCTTTAGGCAATGCATCAAAATATTTCTCCAAAAGTATCAAACAGGGAATAGATATGAAGGAAGTTTGAGACATCTTTTTATTTTTACGGGGCCTTTTAAAGAGATTTGTAGCAATGGCTTCATAGACCTTTGAAAGCAAGAAGTGGTAGAATGAGAGAATTTCATGTGAGCACTGCCACAGAATTCAGGGAGTTGCAGAGGGAATAGCTGGCAATTTGTAGTCCAGTTGGTTGATCATTGGTTCTAATCCACAGAATACCTCTAATCTCCTTGGGGTGATGGGGCTTTGCTGTTACACACAACATAATCAATTAACATAACAGGTGTGGTTAGAGAGAGACCCAGCAATGCACTAATAAAGGTTCTGATGAAGATACAAAACTGCCAAATGCAGTAAAACAAGCTGCTCCCAGGAAATTAAAAATTGCCACCTGCACCATGTGACACAAATTCAGTCTGCCTGTCAAAGACAGAAAAGTAGAGGGAGGTTGGTCATTTTGTGACTTTGGTATTACTACTTTACAGTACCACCACAGTCCTGTTCTTCCTAAGTAAACTATATATTAGTCCCAGACATGCTACTGTGGAAAGACTAGATTTCAAACAGTGAGCGCAAAGGAAGAGATGACCCATTGGCAGCCTGACATGAGACTGTAATTAGTGGCTATATAGACTATCCTTTACCTGGCCTGCCCTCTAATACTGACTTCTAGAGCTAGTCCAAACATTTTATCTACTTTCCCCAAATTTAGTGGCCTTTCAACAAAACAAATCCTCGTGAAAAGGTTTCTATTCTGTTGAAAATCAGACATTTTAAAACAAAAATCCTGGGGGGGGGGGGGGGAACAACAACTTTCCTGACCCATTAATGTCTTACACTTCTGGAAAAGCCAAAGAAGTGAATGAGAGGAGAAGGAAGAGCCATATAAGCCAATTGGTTCTCATGCCATGAAGCATGTTAACTTTTTCTGAACTTTCCCAACCCAAGTGTTAGACACAGATATAGAACTGTGTCTGGGACTAAGATGACCTCTATAGACTATATTTTTGGGACAGAAAATGTATTTAACTATATTTGCATAATCTTGTGTAGGTTTATGGTGCTGTATGTGTAATTTGTATTCTATACAATAATCATACTATTTAATATTTATTTATATTTTAGTAAGGTAAGTATTTAACAACAGACCATGATTATTATTTTTTTTTAAAAAAGGAGCCTCAAGTGAGACTTCCAAGAGTGGGATTTTCAAAAAGGACCTAAATGACTTAAGCACTCAACACCCACCGAAAGTCAACTTTAGGTTTCTATATTTTGAAAATCTTGGATTAAGGGTCCTGGAAAGATCCTCTCCATGTTTCTGACTAGGGAACTTCTGAAAAATTCAGAAGTGTTAATATTAAGATCTAGTAAATATTTGGAGAAGATACTTCGGGAAGTTTAGTTAGTTCTGAGGTTTCCAGTTTGGGTGGATGTAGTCAATCATTGCCTCATCCAAAACCCATTAAAGTCAATGGAAAAAACTCTTAAATTATTTTTGGATCAGGTTCTAAAGCTGCTAGTTGTTTACCTTAGTGATGTGTCAGTGTATCCTGAACCATCAGTGAGACGAGAAAGCATCAACTGATGCTTAGATTGCACGGATCATTAAAGAACTCCCCAAACCTCTACACACCTCCGGTGACAATGGAACAATCTGTGACCAGACCATAGTTATTTTCCAAAAGAGTGGCATTATGCAGGCAGCTCAACAGTTGCATTGGCTGAACATTCATACACATTCTGTACCGGTGATGAACTTTACCCTTAGAGTCCTTTTCAGAATGTCATGCACTCATGTCGCATGAGAACAATCCTAGCATAGAATAAGTGCAGCAATCCAGATATTCACAGCTGTTTGTTGCTGAACACATTGTACAGCTGCTGCCATGTTGGCTGGTACATGATGGTCACAGCTGCATAGAGAGCAGATTCATTCTTCCTCTAAAGCACCATGTCATGGTGTGTATCGGAGGCACTATATAAACACCAATAAAAAGGAGCTATGTTAGGGTAGGAGACTGTTTAGTTACAGACTACACCATTACTGGACCTGGGGAAATGAATCACTTGACTCTTTAGCTGGAAAATTTGTTTGCAATTGGTTGTGTAGTTGAGCTTTGAAAAATATTAGTCCTGCGTTGCTGTTCCTATCCAGCTCAAAATGGGGTGCAAACTCTTAGATGTGAAACTTCCCCTCTTCACTTCTTCTAAGGAAGATATAGTGCAAGAACAAAAATAAAAAATAAAATAAAATGCAACTCAAAGAAAATGTGAGATTGAGAAACCCACATTGAAATTCTGTACCCACTGATGTCAATGAGAGTTTTACTGATGTAAATGGAGCCAGAGTTTCACCCCTGGATTTTTCTCAAGCAAGGGGCAATGGATGCTGCTGAACTAGTCTGCTTAATTTCCATTATACTGTTCTCTCTTGATCCCTGGATTCATGGTAGTGGCACAGTTGCAATGAAGGGCAGTAATTAGTCCATTACATTACCTCAAACTTAATGATTAACCTCCTTGGGTTTCCCACTCCAAGTGCTGAGAAGTCAAGGCAGTGACTCACAGTTCAGCAAACAGGATGCCTTTTAATGTCCTGTTTGAGTGGTTATGTTCATATTGTTAGTAATGTGCTTTAAGAAAACCACAGATGTGCTAAGCACCTTGACACAGACTGGAGCTACCACAAAATGGACTGAGCAATTTGGACAAGAGGTCCCTGGGATGGATTTGTATCAGCCTTTATTCTAAAGGCTTCAAAAAGCACACACATCAGCATAAGTGGGATCAGGTCACTTTCTAGATTGCTCACTGCAAAGAGGTTCATGTTATTGAGACTTTCTGCACAGTCAGACTGTTCTGTAAACATGGCAAACCAAGCATGTGCTATTGTTGGAGCAGTATTTCTGAAAGAAGCTCTGATTCAGATTGAGACTGTCCCTCCTGATCACTGCTGATGAAATAGGTTTAGACTAAAGAAAATCTCCAGTTCGAATGCTTTGGAGTGTAACAGTTTTATTAAGTTCTCCAAGCACCCTGAAGTACACAGTTTCAGTTCTAAGCTGGAGCCAGAGAAACTACTTGTTTCCAGTTGTATTCCTGGATGAAACACCTCTAATTAGAGCCTGCTTAGACATGTCAGCAGATTGGGAGACTACTACAAAGTGAGGTGCAGTCAACTACATCAAAGTTATTTGCGCAGTGTTCCTCAAACAAACGGGAATTTTGTTTATTCTAAATGGGATCAAGATTGGATGCTTGCCACTCTCCCAGATTCCCTCCCATCCCTGTGGCCCCCAGGCCTGGTCAGGCTGTCCCAGTGAGCAATATGTTTAAATACAACTGGGCTTTTACCCTGCCTAGAAATTTTAGAGTTCAAGTTCTTTGTCTCATCTAGCGACTAAATCACATCCTTATCTATTACCTTCTCTAAGTCAGAAATTGCACCTTCCCAGTGTTAAGTTAGTTATAAAGGAGGATTTTATCTTTAGGTACATTTGGAATATATGTATTAGACAACACTGTCTACCTTCTTGGTTTACCCACCCCTGTCATGCCAAAGATTGTCAAGGGAAACTGCCTCTGAACAACAGTGTTTAGGCAACCTAAGCAAGTCAATTGAAGGCTTATTGGAAAGTTAATGTGTTTAGAATAGGACCAAGAATGGTTGTAGCCATAAATTTAGCTAAAGCATTCAGCAAAGATTGTTTAGTAAATAACCTGTTAGCAAACTTGGAATTTGAGGACAGTTACAGGAAGTTTTATCATCAATTGAATAACCATTTTATTGAAAAAGATAATTTTGCACTTATTTCTCTTTCATCTGAAAAGTCCTGCTAAGGCAGAGTTATGGAAGCATTCTGCTACAAAGTGGTTACCTTTTGGGGGGTCTTTGATATGCCACAACTGAGATCATTCATAGTGGCCTCAACAGAAATGCGCATTCCAAGCTCATAGTTGTCTTTAGCACTGTTTTTTTAACCTGTACGTGTATCTGTTTTACTGCATTTTCAAGTCATAAACGGATAACAACTCTATTCCTTCATAAGCTGAGTAAGTGAATCATTTACAGATTCATTTGACTCAATCTTTTATTTCTTTATATTTTTTAAGGTGTAAAGCCATGTGTGTTCATGACACTTTGGAATCCTGGAAACATTAAAAAAAAAAAAAAAAAAAGCAAATTCCCTGCTCTGTGGCACTTACGATCTAATTACAGTAGATTGAAAACATAACAGAACCTGGTGGGAAGGATGGTAGAGAACTTAAGCAGGAGTTAGTGAAGTCAGAATGAAACAATGGGAGCACTGTAGTCCTGCACTGATTCTCTTTCACACTGATAAACCCAGATAGCCAGAAATGACAGAAATTACTATTGTCATGCATGATAGGCCACGATGAGAATCGAGGATAATGGATCTTGATCATTCAAGCAGAACCCTAATTAATAGCGAGGCCATCTGATTGAAAGACCACCAATGTTTCTGACAGTGCTTAAAAGAAGAAAGTAGACAAAGACCCTTTTGCGATTTCCAGAACTCTGGGGCTACCTGAGGCCCACACAAGAATCATAGCTTCAAGCTCATTGGAAAGTCCCTGCTCCACCTCTGTGAGCAGACTTGTTTATAAATTACAGCAGCAGTACAGTTAAACACAAGTTTCCTTGTTTATGCACTGCAGAGAACAGGCCAGAATCTCATTTAACTGGCCAGCAAAGAATTACCCCAGTGGAAGGGGACTTCTCTCTGGCATGAATAGAGCTGGCTCCTCCACCCCTCCAGAGGATATGTCAGAGCACAGCAGTGGGGCCAGGGGTCTGGCAGAGTTCAATTACACTATGCCAGTCCTCAGCTGCAGTAAGTTAAAGCAGCCTGGGGATCAGGGAGCCTTAACTGATCGACCCCAGCCAAAATCTGCTGAGGAAGCTCTCTCTTTGGAAGGTTTTATGTGTATTCAGTCCTAGGTTTTTGTACACAGGATCACTAGTGTACTTCATTTTCAACTGTATGGAAGCACAATAGGAATTCTTTATGCATGGGGTCTTGAGAATTACCACATTGTTAATCTATGTATATATCTAGGCATCTAGATTAGGCTATCAGTATTGAAAATGTTGGTTGAAGGGCTTGATCCTGCTCCCATTCAAGTCAATGGAAAAAAACTCCCATTGTCCTGAGTGGACAGGGCATTAGGAGTCCGCCAGTGGAGGACTGTAGAAAAGAAATAAGGGTGCTCTATTTAAGGAATAGTTCTCTTTTTTCCAGGCTCTTGTGCACACATGTATAGCAGGCAAGAAAAGATCCTCCAAAAGCGGGGGCCGGGAGGTGAGAAGAAAGCAGGGAAGGCAGGGAACGGGGAGCACAAAGCGAGGTGAGACAAGAAGCAGGGACCGGGAAGGCAGAATGGTGCGGGAGAGAAAGGTAGGAATAAGAGACAGTGAGATGGAAGTGGACAATAAGAGGAGTTGCTAGGGCAGAAGCAAGGAATTGGAAAGCGCAGCTGAGGGAGGAGGAAAAGGACTGATCTAAAAGCCTGATTCAAAGCCCATTGAAGTCACTGGAATGACTCCTACTGACTTCAGTGGGCCATAGATCAGGCTCCTGGTTGCTTTTACAGAGCTCACTCCTCTCCCATTGGTGTGAACAGGTTCTTGTTTTAGAGTTTTGAATGTCTTGGTGCAGTTTTCTATTCTATTAATAGCCTGTCAATTCCTCCCTTTAGTTCTCCTCAACGGCAGTCAATAGCAGCAGCAGCAGCAATCTGGTCAGCACCACAATCCAAAATGGGCTTTAAGGCCCCGTGTGAGAGGCTGCAGGAGTCAGTAAGGTGTCATTTTACACAGGTTGCCCTGCAGTCACTGGAGCCAGCTGATAGGAAGATGAGGGAATCCACTGGTTCCATTATCAAAAACAAATGAAAAACAATAATTAAAAAAAACCCACCTGTTGGCACATGCCACCACTAATGGGACCACAAAGGGGAACAAGCAAAATGGTGTTCAATCTCCACCAATTGTTTTGGGACGGTCACAGAGGCATCGCATTAATGAAGGCCCTCAGCTCACCATCTCTTACTCCTACCTTTCTCTCCTGTAACTATACACTGCTTTTTCCAAGAGGTTCCTGCACAAAATTATTAAACCTTCTGCAGGAAAATAAGCAGCAGCCAATTTAACTGTTCACCTCTTTGCCCTCCATGCCATTGCTGTTGTAGTCTCCCCACATCCTCTCCTTCCAAAAAAATGCACACTGCTCCACTGGAACAACCTAGCTGTCCTAAGTGCGTAAGCAGACGCCAATCTCCATGATACAGTTACCCGCTTCACTTTCCAGCTGAGAGATACAGCTCCATTTTCTGCATGGTGCTGTTCAAGAACACTACTTGGAATTAAACATGTAGCAAATCACACACGGCTTCTACTCTCTCATACTCCTCCGCCTTCCACTGAGGGAAGAGAGACTTTGCATAGCACAAGGTTTTTAACAGTTATTGAACATATCCCATCCCCATCTTTTATGCCTACTAGATGGCAGTGACATAACCATGGATGTGGCTAAAATATACAGTACTAGGCAGCAGGGAGATGAAAGGTGCATTATATTTCAGGCCCAATCTTGTAATGCTTATCATGCAGGACGATCCCAGAACCCTACCCAAAGTCCCAGTGGCTTCTGTGGAGCTCTTTGTGTGTCTGTCCATGTGGAAAAGTTTGCAGATCAGGACTTTAGGTGGTAAACTCTTCAGGGAAGGGACCTGACTTTGAGAAACAACCAGCATGCCTCTGGGTGCTAAGTTAAAAAATAATAATAAATAAATAAAAGCACATCTCAAATGAATGAGAGATGAGAGGTTCCATCCAAGGAACAGCTGCGATGCTGGTCAAGGCTAATCAACTGGATTCCAAGTCACAGAAATTTAGGGGTTGCCAGATTGGACCAGTGGTCTATCTAGTCAAGTATCATGTCTCCTACGGTGGCCAATGCCAGATGCTTTAGAGGAAGGGGCAAGAAACTGAAGTGGCAATTATGGAATAACTTGCTCACAGGCAAAATTTCTTCCTAACCCGCTCAGGATTTAGGATGTGCCCTGAAGAATGAAGGATATGATCTCTGCCAAACATTAAAAAAAAATCCTAACATATTTAACTGTGAAGTCACCTTTATAGCTGACCTAAAGGAACCCTACTTGGCTTTATAATGGCCTCTGCTGACACTCTTCTGGCTGGGAATGAGAAGCTGCTGTGATGGGGACAGGGACGAAGCATGAAGTGCTCTGTCAGTCACTGGCCAGCAGAACATTTTGGCTGACATAAATCAGAGCAGCCCCGCAGCTTCTCTAATTTAAGTTAGGGGCTGATTTGGACAACTAGCTGTGCCAGACATAATGGTGGCACAGATGAGGATTGAGACCAAATTATTTAGCACGGTGATTGAGTATATAACTAGGAGTAAGGGGTGAAATTAAACAAAAGATAATTTAGGCTAAATATCAGTAAAAACCTTCCTAACAAGGAAGAGTGTTGAATATTTTCCAATGGCAAGTAGTGGGAGCTTTATCACTTACAGCATTTCAAATCTGACTGGAGAAATCATTATTTTATTTCTATAGAGAATAATCCAGAATTCTTGGGGTTTACATGACCCATTAAGTCTCTATTTCCAGTATCTTGATTTTATGAACCCTGAACTCCTAAACTCAAACTGACTCTGATGTTGGGTCCTGACTCTCAAGTCCCAGAATCAACCCTAACATCGGAACTCCAAGACTTCAGGCTAAAGTCAACACTCTCTGACATCCCGCCCAATCCTACAACTCTGTACTCTGGCCACCAGACCCATCGAGTCCTGTAGCTTGGACCTGTGACCTCTCAACCTTGAATCATGAACCTTCTATAATGTTATCCCTGAATTCTTTCCAACCCTTAAGGCTACCCCACTCAATACTTCATCCCTGCCACTTGTTATCTCTGACAAAAGCCAGATAAAAACCTTTGTTTCACAGAGCCAAGAACCATGAACCATCACCCATGGATCCTGAACTGCTAACCTCTGAAGTCCTACTCTTCAAAGACTTTCAAGTACTTTTTCCACAAAAATCCTTAGATCCTCCTGTAAAGTGGCAATGTAGCAGTAAAAAACAGTATAGGCCTCTCTTCTTCTTTTAAAACAAGTCTTTCCTGGAGCCTAACTGGTTGAAACAAGAGAAAAAATCCTCTTTTCAGACATGAATAAGTCTCTTTACAGGGATCATCACTTTAAGAAGTGGATGGGTTGTTGGATACCAAAAGTTCCATTGAAGCCAAAAATAAAGTTGAAACAGAAGGAAAAACGTTTGAAGATTGAGTAGTGGAAGAATGTGCTTCAGCCACAAGCTTCAGACGTAGCTTAAGCTGTTCAAAAAAACTGCTAAATAAAAAAAAAAAAAAACAAAAACGAATACACACTTTTTTGAATATTTAATCAACATTCTGATTTTAAAAAAAAAATGTTTCCCCAAGATTTCAATGAATATTTTCAACAACAAAAAATTTACAAAAATCTCACCAGTTATAGAGCTGGTTGAATCAAAATCCAGCAACACTTCTGCAAAAATAAAATTCTGAAGTTTTTCAAAAATTTCAGTGAAATTCTCTGAAAAACATTCAGCCCACATTTGAAATAGTTGAGAAAGAGGTAATGCCCCAAAATATTTGAATGCAAAAATCCAGTCTAGTGACACAGAAGATATGAATGATGCCCAGGAATCCAGCAGAGACAGGCACTATCCTTCTCAAAAATATAGTATTGTATTCTACACTCTGACAGGGGAGATTCAACCTTCATAGTAGCTGGACCAAGAGTATAAAATCCCTGCCAGAAGGAATCAGAGCAAACCCAAATCTTGCTACATTCAAAGCTAAATGTAAAACCCACATCTTGATGAACATAAGGGAACATGCTTAACTTTGAGAATATGCTTAAGTGCTGTCCTGAATGAGACCGTTTTCCTGATCTGAGCCTTTAAATGGAAGTTATAAAAGTTCACACATAATTCAAAGCTACTTCAGTCCCAGCATGCATTCCTGCAAGGAACAGTATTTTGTGCATGCAAGTCTGGATTTTACATTTTTGATACACCTGTTGTTGCATCTTCCTTTGAAAATTTGATCTTTACACTTGGAATTGTGACTAAAACAAAGCTAATTTCAATCCAATATGAACTGACGAGGGAACCAATGGTTTTGCTCTTTTCCAATTAGAACATTTTTGATCAAAAGCCCCAAATTTAGGAAATTATTTGCAAAGTTTATATATCATTGTTAATTTTGTCTTGGCTCTCACATTCAAAATGCCAGGATTTTGCTGTCCTAAAGCTGCAGTCTTAAATACGCCACCCTGCTCAATAACAAAGTAATCAGCTGCCGCTCTATTATGAGATGCCTTTAATTGAATTCTGCCCTTTAGAAAAGCAGAGTGGTCCCCTGGGCTACGAAGGAGGATGCAGTAGGCAGAAGGAGTTGGGGAGTGGATGGCAGGCTGACCGATTAAGAGATGGCTGTTAGCTGATTGCAATATTCCTGAGGACAGACATCAAGGTGGCTTATAAATCTTATAAATGGAGGGGAAGACAATCTTACATTATCGGCTATAAGTCCTGGAGTGTAAAAGGTTTGGCTTCTCTTGTCATCATGCAGTGAAAAGGAAGATCACAGGCATTTGTGTGCAGATTCCTGTGAAAAATCTTGTGTGTACTGCATCCACCGCTCTATAAAAGCTAACCTATTAATTTATTCCCTATGCACAATACAGTACAGAATGAAGTGGTCTAATCTTTACACTCACCTGAAGGCACTTGGGAAAATTGTTACTTATGAAAACACTTAGCAATTTATTAAATACAGGTCTTGATTTAAACAGTGAAAGAAGATTGCCACGTAAAGAGAGGCGGTTCATATTCAAGGAACACACCAATCCAAGGACAACCAGGAGACAGTCCCCTGGAATTTTGGGATGATGTAAGTGTTAATGTTAATCTCAGCTTTCATGTAATGAAAGCCAAGTCCAGCTCTTCTCCTGTAGAGAGCACCTTCAAATTATACACTGATGGATTGTGGCAGGAGCTGGTCATGGAAGAATCTCTAGAAAAGTATTGGCTATTCATGGCACACACTGCAGTCACTCAGGGCCAAACTACAAGAGTTGCTAAATCCCTGGCAGAAGTTCCTTAATTATTCCTTGAATGATTTAATACTTGGGCTTCTGCAGATTATACTGCATGGCCAATAGGAATTCCCTCCTAGCTACCAGCTAGCTCCTAACTGTCAGTGTGGCCTCTGGCCACAAGAAGTCACATCTCTGTGAGGAGCTAGTTCAGATGCTGGCACAGTGGAGGGAGGCAGGTGAGGTGGTTGAGGTGGTTTGGGGGGCGGGGGAGTGCAGAGAGAGAATGCTGCCTTCCTTACCATCAGGTCTCCTGTGGTGAGAGAGAGGCGGTAACAGACAGAAAAAACATAGGCCCCCTTCTCCCAGCAACAGTGGGTTCTCTCAGAAGGTGGGAGTTAGAAGAAAGGTTAACCTCACAAAGGGAGGAGGATGAGCACACACAGCAAGAGCTGGCCTTTGGTGGGGAAGAGAAGGAGGTGGGTGAGGGGAGAAACAGGAACCTAGAGTGGAGAGAATGGAAAAATGGGAGGAGTGAAGGGCACAGAGAAAATAAGATGGGAAAGCAAGAGGTGGGTGAAAAGGAGCTAATGGGGAAGAAACAAAGAATGAGAGGAAAGATGCTGCTTTTCTAAAAAAAAAAAAAAAAAAAAGAGGACAGATGACAGGAGGAGGAAAAGTAGGAAGAGAGAAAATAATCTGAAGAGGGAGAAGATGAAAATAAAAAAAACAAGGAGAAAGAAATGGAAGAAGGGGGGAAAAATGAGCGACAAAAACAACTTTTAAGTTGGAAAACTCTTTGTTCCCCTATATTATATTGTAATTCCCTGGCACATGTCCCCGCTTCACTCCCTCCCTACCCTTGAGAGAAAGAATGGGATGGTTATTCTGAGTGCTTGTTATATTAATATCGCTAGCTACTCTAGATTCTGCAATGAAACAACAGAGGGAAAGGGAAAGTCCTAAAGTTCACCAGAATGCCCGCCCACCAAACCTCAAAAGCTTGTCTCGCTCAGGGCACGTCTTCTCTAACAACGTGAAAACCACCCCCACAAGGGGAGTAGCTACCAGTGCTGAGAGCTGCAAGTTTCAGCGCTGTAAAATGGCAGTGTAGACAGTCAGGGCTGGCTCTAACTTTTTTGCCGCCCCAGGCAAAAAAGAAGAGCGCCGCCCCGCCGTAACATCACCCCTCCCCCCCGCAGCACTGCGCCGCCGAAACCCCCGCCCCCCTCAGCACCTCGCTGGGCCGCCCAAACCAACCCCACCCCTCCACCCCCGAGCGCCTTGCCGGGCCGCCGAAACCCCCGGAGCGCAGCGCAGCGCCACGCCGGGCCGCCCAAACCCCCAGACCCCACCCCCCCAGCGCCGCCACCCCCCAGCGCCGCCAAAACAAAACAAACAAACAAACAAACAAACAAACAAACAAACAAACCACCCCTCAAGCACCTCCCCACCAAACAAAACAAAACAAAAACCACCGCGAGCACTCCACGCCACCCCAACATTGGCCGCCCCTTCTAAGGTGCCGCCCCAAGCGCGTGTTTGGTTGGCTGGTGCCTGGAGCCGGCCCTGTAGATAGTGCACCAGCACTCCCAGCGCTGGTGCACTGTCTACACTGCCACTTTACAGCGCTGAAACTTGCAGTGCTCAGGGGTGTGTTTTTTCACACCCCTGAGCGGGAAAGTTTCAGCACTGTAAAGTGGCAGTGTAGACAAGGCCTCACCCACAGAAGTTAGTCTAATAAAAGATATTACCTCACCCACCTTGTCTCACCAGATCTGATAACACATGGGGGTCCTAGAGTCAACAGGACAATTGTGCACTGGAAAAGAACATCAGATGCTGGCCACTATGCAGGCAGAGACCTTGGTAGGAACAGCTGGACTTCTCTTCTATGGTCAGCTTTTATGATGGTTTCAAGTTCCTTCCTTACCACCACCATTTTAACCTAAAACCAGTCAGGTACATTTAGCGGTGTGGGTCAAAAATCTCATGCTGCTCGCTCTCCCCTAAAGCCTTACATCCAACTCTGGAACTGTGTAAGTGGCTAGAAAAGTGTAATGAGCAAACATGGTGTGATGTGGGGTCTTCACAGTCACTGGAAACCAGCACAGACATAGCAAGTCGCCTCTGAACTTCCAGGCTTTCAAGTGAAGATACAGGGTAGTGAGTTTTGAAAAAGCTGGAAATTATTAAGCTGACTTCCCAAGAACACAGTATCAGCATTGAATAGCCAGCATCAACGGAAGTGTAATAATATGTATTTACACAAATACAGCCCCCCCCTTCCACAGACAGTACCACAGAAACACACTCAATATCGACAGACAGCACTTATACGCTATTTAGTTTAGGCCTCCATTTTCAGATGTGGCTAGTGATTTTGGATGCCTCCGTTTTTGGGAGTCTAATCTGAGATACTGTAGAAAAGCCTGATTTTCAGAAAGTGCTGAACACCTGCCCTCTGTAAATCAGGCCCCGTTAAGGTGTCTCATGCTGGGCAACCAATAATTTTGGGGCAACCAAAATCACTAGTGACATTTGAAAAGGATTAGGCTTTAATTTTTACAGGCATTTCTATGGTGCTCAGCACCATGGTACAATTTCTGACCAGCTCACGCACATTAACAAATTAAGCCTCAACGCCCTAGTGTGATAGGAAAAATATTGTCACAGTACTCACAAATATCTACACACATACTTCCCTCCAGGCTCACCCCCACATACGGACCTACTTACAGATGCATACATGCAGAATACAGACCCAGGTAGGTACAGTAAGGTAGGCATAGATCAGCACTGTCTAATAGAAGTCAAAAATAGGTTATAACAGACTTAATGTGGTTCTACTATATACATGGTTTTCATGCTCTAATTCAAAGTGCTCACTGAGAACGAGTTACACAGTCTAGCAGAGCAGTGCTTGTATAAGCCAAAGCAGCAACCATTATGCACTCCACGACGAGGAGTCCTTGTGGCACCTTAGGGATTAACAAATTTATTTGGGCATAAGCTTCCGTGGGCTAAAACCAACTTCTTCAGATGCATGGAGTGGAAAATACAGTAGGAAGATATATGTACACAGTACATGAAAAGCTGGGAGTTGCGTTACCAAGTGGGGGGTCAGTTCTAATGAGACAATTCAATTAAAGTGGAAGTGAGCTATTATCAACAGGAGGGGGGGGAAAAATCACTTTTGCAGTAGTAATCAGGGTGGCCTTCCTACTCGCACCTTCTTGTCAACTGTTTGAAATGGGCCACCCTGATTACCACTACAAAAGTGATTTTTCCTCCTGTTGAGAATAGCTCACTTCAACTTTAATTGAATTGTCTCGTTAGAACTGAACCCCCACTTGGTAAGGCAACTCCCAGCTTTTCACGTACTGTGTATATATATCTGCCTACTGTATTTTCCACTCCATGCATCTGATGAAGAGGGTTTTAGCCAATGAAAGCTTATGCCCAAATAAATTTGTTAATCCCTAAGGTGCCACAAGGACTCCTTGTTGTTTTTGCTCATACAGACTAACACGGCTACCACTCTGGAACCTGTCATTATGCACTCAGTAATAGCTCATACTCAGCTATATCAGAACCTGTCACTGAAAGTCAAAATATTAGGCAGGACAGCAGGGCTGTCTCTTGCTTTTTCTGAACAGTGCCATGCAATTTTCAGCTTCCATCTGGACAGCCACCAGAAACAAGCAGAGGAGATTTTTAAATGTAATATCTTGTTATTGATTTAGGTCATGGTAAAACACCTCGAGGCCCCAGTCAGGGCCTCCATTGTGCTAATGTTATACATACAGCCCCTTCCCCCTACTCAAAGGAGAATTATCTGAAGAAAAGCTAGAGACTGAAATACCCAAACAAAATATTATTGACTCGACAGGGAAGGGACCAAAAAAGTTTCTCGTCTAAATTCTAGGATAACACCCATTCTGCAAGCGAGTAATGAAGTGTCTGATGCGGCCACAATAAGGTTCTGGAAAGTCCAATTGAACAATATTATGCACATGCTGGCCCAAATGCATTGCATTATAAGACAGTTTCCCTAGGTTCCAGAATCGATCTTTCCTAAGAGCCAGTACGTACTGCATCAAATAGCTGGTAAATGTACACCAAGCAAAGGATTTATGAATGACACTGGGGCAGCAAACAAGGGGTTAACTCCAGTTTCACTTTTCCTTTCCCTTGCAACAGGTATGCCGGGGGAACAGCTGTAAGAGGAGCTGCTAGAGAAGGGGAATGGGGAGAGTGCCTAGGAGAATTATTTGCAACAGGTGCTCTGTGAACCCTGGGTTGGGAAGGCTTTGTTTAGTTTGTTTTATGCCCATGCTCATCTTCACTTGCTTTTTGATCTATGGTCATAAAAATCTGCTCTTGCTGCAAAAATCCTTCCTCACTACAGCGGTTTTATTTTTACTGACTCATCCTACCAAATGACAGGGCCAAAACTTCCCCAGCTCATGTGAAGGGTTTCTAAGTTACTGCTAACAGCGGTAAAAAGATCAAGAAGTGACACTGACATTTCTCTTGCCTATTTCTGAACCAGAGGTCCCAAGACAAACCCAGATTTTGGTGATTAATGAGGACCTGTAACTAGACCACTCCTGTTTATAAACACCATCCTTGTAAGTCAGGCTCTCTCACACTTCTATAAAGGGGAAGCTTTACAAACAGGGTTCAATTGGTAAACAAAGGGTTAATGTTAATAGTTAGTACACAGGTGATAGCGCCCACTTAAACAGAGCAGTTACTGGGAATACACCTGGTATGACAGTAACTTGTTTTCTGAAAAGCAGATTCAATCCCTTGTTTTCTGGAACCAGGCTTTCCTAATGTAGCTGAACACTATGAAATAACTTCACTCTTATGGTGGGAGCCAAAGCTGTCCAATTAAAGGAACACACACACAAAAATAATCATCATTACTAATTTTCCTGGTACTAGATTCCTTTACTGTATTGTATGGTCAGTGAGATGCATGAAGCAGCTTCTCCCCTCTTCTATAATTAAATGCTCAGCAAAATTCAAGGAGATACATTTGCTGCTTATGGGCATTTAGCCAGTTGGATCACGGAGAAGTAAGGATAATACACTAGCCTTCCCACTGCATGATAGGTCACAAGTGGGAATGTACTTGGATTGTCTGAGGTCTGAATCACTTCAGAGAGGGCTCAGAACTAGACTTTGGCCTTGGCTACACTTGCAAGTTACAGCGCTGTAAAGCCGTCCCCAGCGCTGTAACTCACTCCCCGTCCACACTGGCAAGGCACTTACAGAGCTGTATCTCCATGGCTGCAGCGCTGCATGTACTCCACCTCCCCGAGAGGAATACCGTGTATTGCGCCGCCGCTGCAGTGCTGCGGCGCCAGTGTGGCCGCCCAATGCGCTGTGACTGGCCTCCAGAAGTATTCGGCGGTATCCCACAATGCCTGTTCTAGCCACTCTGGTCATCAGTTCAAACTCTACTGCCCTGGCCTCAGGTAACCAACTATGTGACCCTCCCTTAAAATTCCCCGGGAATTTTAAAAATCCCCTTCCTGTTTGCTCAGCCAGGCATGGTGTGGAGTGCTATCAGTGAATCTTTCCAGGTGACCATACCTCCTCGCGCCAAGCAAGCCCCAGCATGGAGCAATGGCGAGTTGCTGGACCTCATCAGTGTTTGGGAGGAAGTTGTCCAGTCCCAGCTGCGCTCCAGCCTTAGGAATTACGATACCTTCGGGAAGGTATCAAAGGACATGATGGAAAGGGGCCATGACCGGGACGCCCTGCAGTGCAGGATTAAAGTGAAGGAGCTGCGGAGTGCCTACCGCAAAGCACGCAACGCAAACGGCCGCTCGGGTGCTCCCCCTGCGACCTGCCGATTCTACAAAGAGCTGGATGCGATACTTGGGGTTAGCCCCACCTCCACTCCAAGCACCACCATGGACACTTCAGAGCTGGGATGGGAGGAGGAGGAGGAGGAAAACGGGAGTGATGGTGGTGGGCTGGATGGAGACACCCCGGAATCCCTGGAGCCATGCAGCCAGGAGCTCTTCTCGAGCCAGGAGGAAGGTAGCCAGTCGCAGCGGCCGGTACTTGGTGGAGGACAAACAGAAGAGCAGGCTCACGGTAAGCGTTTTTTTTTCCGGGAAGGAATTTTTTCGGTGCGGGCTCTTTGGGAGAGGAGGGTTAGGCATGCATGCCTAGATGCGGAATAGTGCATTGATGTGGTAATTGGCCTTGGTAATCTCTTCGAATGTCTCATCCAGAATGTGTGCAATGCGCTTGCGCAGGTTTATCGGGAGAGCCACCGTGGTCCTTGTCCCAGCCAGGCTAACATTTCTGCGCCACTGTGCCGCGAGTGGGGGGGGACCATTGCTGCACACAGGCAAGCTGCATATGGGCCAGGGTGGAAGCCACATTGCAGTAAAAGACCCTCCCTTGCTTCCCAGGTCACCCTCAGCAGCGAGATATCATCCAGGACGAACTCCTGTGGAAAATGTTGGGACAGTGTTCAGTGTAGGTGCCCCCTGAAGCTGTTGGCTCTCCCCAAGGCACAGAAACCCAGAGGACAGTACAGCCCTGAAACAATCAGTCCCCCTTACTCACCATTTTGAGGCTCCCGTGGGTTGTGTGCGCTCTGTTTGGGACGGGAAAATTATGCTATTGTGTAGACCCTGTGTGTGCCCTCCTTAAGTGCAGGGGGAATCATTACTCTGTCTGGTATAAACAATGCTACCTCTGTTAAATGTTGCATTTTGCCTATACAGCTGCAACAACCTTGAGACCTGAGCCGTCCCTCTTATCGCCTGCTCAGAGACTGCAAAGACTCAGGAAGAGACCGCGAAAAACCAGACGACATGCTCCAAGAAGTGATGCGGCAATCTATTAAAGAGAATGAAAAAGCACAGAACTGGAGGGAGAGAGAGAAAGCAGGATCCGCCAGGAAAACGCAGCGCACTGGTGGCAAAGCACGGATCGGCTCATAAGCATCCTGGAGTGCCAAGCAGATGCTATCCAGGAGCTTGTAGCCATGCAGAAGGAGCAGTACCGCAAACACCCCCCTCCCCCACCAGCCCTTGTCGCAAAACTCTTTCCCTTGTGCCCCACTGTTACCTCCAACCCACTTTCCCCAACTTCCGGGTTCTTCATGCCACCAGCTGCCTCCAACACCAGTATCTTCACCACCCAGCCCTGAAAACCATGACCCTTACCCTCTGTACTCAACCCCCATCACCATGCAGTATAGCTATCCTGAAGTGCAGCATTCACTGCACAGCACACCAGACAGGACATACGCGAATCTGTGATTGTACCGTTCCCCACTCCACCCCCTTGCCCTTTCTGATTCCCAAGCGGTTGTGTTTCTTTTCAATAAATTTTTTTTTTCAATAAATGGATTTTTTAGCTTTGAAAACATTCTTTATTATTGCATAAAGTAAAAGATTCCTTAGCCCAGGAAAGAAACAGGCACTGCAAGTCTGCTTAGCAAACACCGATTCCTAAAGATTGGAACTACTGCACTTCACTCCCGTGCAGGGCACCAGATATCACTGCTGGTTTTCAGCCTCAAATTGCTCCCTCAAGGCATCCCTAATCCTTGCAGCCCAGCGCTGGGCCCCTGTAATAGCCCTGCTCTCTGGCTGTGCAAATTCAGCCTCCAGGTGTTGAACCTCGGAGGTCCATGCCTGAGTGAAGCTTTCACCCTTCCCTTCACAAATATCATGGAGGGCACAGCATGCGGATATAACCGCGGGGATGCTGTGTTCGGCCAAGTCCAGCTTCCCATATAGAGATCGCCAGCGGCCCTTTAAACAGCCAAAGGCACACTCCACAGTCATTCGGCACCGGCTCAGCCTGTAGTTGAACCGTTCCTTGCTGCTGTCAAGGCTCCCTGTGTAGGGTTTCATGAGCCACGGCATTAACGGGTAAGCAGGATCTCCAAGGATCACAAGGGGCATTTCAACTTCCCCTACTGTGATCTTCCACTCTGGGAAAAAAGTCCCGGCCTGCAGCTTCCTGAACAGCCAAGTGTTCCAAAAGATATGTGCGTCATGCACCTTTCCTGACCAGCCTGTGTTAATGTCAATGAAATGCCCACGGTGATCCACAAGCGCCTGGAGAACCATAGAGAAATACCCCTTCCAATTAACATACTCTGATGCTAGGTGGGGTGGTGCCAGAATAGGAATGTGCGTCCCATCTATTGCCCCTCCACAGTTAGGGAAACCCATTTGTGCAAAGCCATCCACTATTTCCTGCACGTTACCCAGAGTCACGGTTCTTCTGAGTAGGATGCGATTAATGGCCTTGCAAACTTGCATCAACACGATTCCAACGGTCAACTTTCCCACTCCAAACTGGTTTGCGACCGACCGGTAGCTGTCTGGAGTTGCCAGCTTCCAGATTGCAATAGTCACCCGCTTCTCCACTGGCAGGGCAGCTCTCAATCTCATGTCCTTGCGCCGCAGGGTGGGGGCGAGCTCCTCACACAGTCCCATGAAAGTGGCTTTTCTCATCCGAAAGTTCTGCAGCTACTCTCGTCATCCCAGACTTCCATGACGATGTGATCCCACCACTCAGTGCTTGTTTCCCGAGCCCAAAAGCAGCGTTCCATGGTGCTGAGCATGTCCGTGAATGCCACAAGCAATTTCGTGTCGTATGCGTTCTGCGGCTCGATAGCATTGTCGGACTCCTCACTCTCACTTTGGATCTTAAGGAATAGTTCGACAGCCAAACGTGACGTGCTGGCGAGACTCGTTAGCATACGCCTCAGCAGTTCGGACTCCATTTCCCGCAGACAGATAGCGCTGCACAGAAACCGTTGAAAGATGGCGCCAAAGGTGGACGGAAACAAAGGGATTTCTGGGATGTGAAGCGATGCATCACGGGGCATTGGGACAGGACCCAGAATCCCCTGCACCCACGCCCCCTTCCCACAACTCACGGCGCCAGAATGGGAAGAGGTGCTCTGTGGGATAGCTGCCCATAATGCACCGCTCCCAATGGCGCTGCAATTGCCGCAAATGTGGCCACGACAGTGCGCTGGCAGCGGTCAATGTGGACAGACTGCAGTGCTTTCCCTACTCAGCTGTACCAAGACAGGTTTAACTCACAGCACTGTACAGCTGCAAGTGTAGCCAAGGCCTTTCAGAGGGGCTTCAGGCCAGGACTGAGGTGTACTAGAACTAGACTAGCAGGTGATACTGCAGGTTGAGATTGAGGTGAACAGGTAGAGTTGCATGTTGAATAGCTGGGGATGAGGTACAAGTTCATACTGTGTTTGGAAATGCGTAGGGTCTGAGGACAGGTTGAGTGCTGATAGCTCAGCACTAGACCTAGTTGAAAATGAAAAATGAAAAAGAAAAATCAAAAAGGTTTTCACTTCAAAGATTTCTTTGAGCTGATTTGCCCTGGGGAATTTCAGCACCTCACCCACTGATTGCCTTGCAACAATGCAGCTCCTGCTGCGGTGTCAGCGGTAGAAAAAAGAGTAGACAGGATAGAGAGGCCTTTTTTACCAGGGCTAGACAACTTGTTGGTGAAAACACCCGTGTCCCACTACTTTAGTGTTTCCACTGATGGTGCTAACAATGGAGCTGCCAAAGATCTCTTCCTAGTTGGATCAACTTTTGCTATTTTCCTATTTCAGTCATAATTAGGACTTCCTAGTCTACAACCCTTCAGAGCTGGGATTTATTAGGCTCCCATTTTCCAACAATCTTCAGCACTCAGGATTGCTTGCCAATGGTTTAATTACTACTGATTATGCAATCATGGAACAGAAAATCTATAA
>NW_020664522.1:4122557-4126102 GCF_002925995.2 Terrapene triunguis | reverse complement strand
ACAGATGCTTCTGTTTAGGACTGCTTTAAAATTTTCTGTTTAAACTATGTTTTGATGGAAGTGGGGTTTTCTATTAAATGAAAATGTTCATGGAAAGTGTCTGCTTTCTGCAGAAAATTTCAATTTTTTGTCAAAAATTAACATGCCTAAAAACGGAAAAGTTTTAGTCCCAAACCCAAAATATTTAGATTTGACTATTGAGTCACCATGTCTCATGTGAATTGTAATTCAGTTCTCTATGCACAGGGCACCCCTCTTGAAGTACATCTCTCTATGATGCATGGCCTCCCCTCACCCAGAGGAGAAACCAACATGCATCACAGCAAATGTAGCCTGACCATGCTCATGAAGGAGTATAAGAGGGTGAGGTACCTCAACTACAGCTTCCATGAGACACTGCCGTGGCTTTTCAAATTGAACTATTTTCGCTTTCTGTCAAAATATTTTGGTTTTTTGCTGAAAAGTTGAAGTTTTTTGTGGATAATCCCCACTTTCCAGCCAGCTCTACTTTTATCCACTAAAGTAGTCTGCAATCCATTTGTTGATGTTGACTGGTAGCACCAATTCATCTAATATCCCAAGCACATACAAACTGGGCAAGGATAAAATGTCAGTGCCCAACCTTGAGGAAAGTGCTTTAAGTATAGATCTAAATAGTTGTGCAACTTTTTACAAATGGACATAGAATAAAAGTTTGGCTTTTTTTTTTTTTGTCTGCACCTCCAAAATCTGCTCTGTTTGACGAGACCAGCCTACAGTAGGCCCTTAGGAAACAACTAGTACCCATTTAAATTTTTTTTTTTGGGAGAATATCTGAAAGAGAATGAGCCTGAAGTGTCTGTGTTCAGTCTGTCGTTGAAATAGGAAGACTCAGCTCTTTTCTCCATTTTTCTCAGACTAATCATTAACAGGCTACCGCAGGAAGTTCAGCCCATTTAGGAGATTTTCTACAAAGTGAATTGAGTTACCATATTTTTTAATACGTCCTCTTATGGAGTGTATGTTATGTTAAGACAAAGTCTCTACTTATCTGTAAGTATATCTGTGAGGGTAACTGTAGGGAGAGAGCAAATGCTATTTGACCTTGTATTCATTACAAAAGCATTCAAAGGACTCTCTTCTACCATGTATCAAGTCCTTTATCCTGAATATTCCTTTTACCAACTCCACATTTTTAACAGCTGCTTTAGCTTTACCTTTAAGGCACAGGTTATCCCAAAGTGCTACATAAAGTGAGCTAGCAAGATTGGATCTTGGAAGTGTCGAAATTTACTGTAGATGACTCCACATTGTTGAGAAAATTGGATTCCCCCTTAATGGTGTAGGAAGCTGTGTATGATGGGAAAGGCAAGTAGCACAGTAAATGGTGCTGCCAGCTACTTTTCAATATTAAGCCAAAGCCAGTGCAGTTGAACCATTTTACAATGCATCTTGTGTGAAAGGCCATGTTGTAAAGATAAAGAGATGGTAAATCCAGGTTTCAGCTTGCCAAGCTTTTTAAAGGATGTCGTGTGATAAGCAGAATTGTTTCCTTTTCTCACAGATAAAGCAGAGAACTTCACTAGTAGCAGACTCAATAAATCATCATAGGACACATGTTCATTTTGACAAATTCAGTTCTGCCCGTTGAGGAAAGAGAAGAAGCTGCCACCTCACAATGTGGTTATAACAGACTGAAGGAGGAGGGGACACACTCACTACATCAGACAAGGAATTGGGGGAGCGTGCTGACCCAAGCTAGGAAGAGGATGGGTAGATCCTCACTGCTTTTAGCAAAGGAGAAGGAGCTGTGCTTTCTTTCTGCTCTCTTACTTGCCAATTAGATAAACTTACCTGTCAACAACTATGCCCAGCTGTCTCACTGATGGAGAAGATATTAGATTGATAAGAAGGTACTGATCCTTTCTTTCTCACCACTGAAAAAAGACAACTTTGACCAGCTCTAACTATGAGGGGATGAGGGGAGAATTTCAGAAATTTTGAAGTCGTTTTCAATCTGCATGTTTTCCACATTTGAGATTTTTTTTTTCTTTTCTATCCCCCCCCCCCCCCCTTTTATTCCTTCTCACTGAAAATGGGTCAGAGTAAAAATGAAAATCGGGGGGGGGGGGGGGAGGGAAGAAGAGAGACAGTGGACTAAAATTCTTCATTTTCCAATTTCATTAGAAATACTGAAGATTCCTAAAAACATGTATTGGCCTATTTTGAAAAAAATAGGCCATTTCATCCCATGAAAAAAATGTTGGTTCAAAATCCTCACTGAGCAGACATCAGAGCAGAAGCACAGCAATTCCTATTGAAAGGGTGGCTTGGGGCGAAAAAAAGATAACGAGTGTGTTAGAGCAGTCTGACCTGGCATGCCCCCTTCACCACATTGCAGCATGACATGCACACCTACCTCAATTTCCCCTTGCAAAATCCCCAGTAAATCCACTTCAGGCTGTCTTGCCTGAATAATACCCCTCCCTGGGGTCAGTGTATCACCAAAATACAGTTCATTAAATTCCTGACAGAAGTTCCAAACATAGTCTATTTCACACATCCAGTGTATATAGTCCTTAAACCCCTTCTCAGAGTGCATCCCCACCACTCTCTCTGCGGGGGAGTTCTTCCATACCACACTCCAGTATCTTCCACCACACCTAGGCGCCTCATCTGTCCTCTTCTTCTGTTGCTCTGCCAGGGCAGCCACTTCAGCCCATTCAGCTGGAGTGCAATTCTGCTTTTCCCAGCGGGAACCCCTTCCACCTCTCTGCTGGGAGATCATCTTTACCAGGGGAGAATCCCTCACTCCCTCTGGCCTTCTCACTGTTCCTCTGAGCCCAGCTCTCTGGTGTGGAGAGATCAGTGGGTGAGCCCCTCTGCTGCTCCCCTGCTTTCAGCCCTCTCCGGCCCTTGGCTCCAGCTTTCCAGCTTAGAGACAGCAGGCATCTCCCTCTGCTGCTCTTTCTGCCATCAGCCCTCTCATATCCTCCAGCCCCTGGCTTGGGGAAATCAGCCAACAAACCCCTTTGGCTTCCTTCTGGGACTTTCCACAGACCTCTGGTTCCTGGCAGCTCTCATCTGTCCCTGATGCCTAGTCAGACAGCTCGGATTCCGCAGGTCTCTTTCTCTCACACTGAGTCTTGCCCCTCAGATTCTCTCTAGTCCTGTACAGCCGCCCCCCCCCCCCATGTGCTGCCCAGACCTCTTAAATGATCAAATGGGAGCTCCTGTTCTAGCACAGGGGAAATGGACTTACTTAATTTATTTCATGTCATCCTGTGACAGAGTGACATGAAAATATGCAGAAAAAATCCCCCCCCCCAACACTCCTTGTCAAAACAATTTGGGTTTTTTTGGCAAATATCTATATTAATTTAATATACTATTTTTCTTGTAAATCTAAGTTTCCCCATCCCGTTATATCTGAAATCAAAAATGTCATTAAGTAGCCTATTTATGTAGTGGAATTTCTTAAGGCCAACTATATGCAACTCTGAACTATTTCTTCTCTCATAACACTGTTTTTTTTTTTTTTTTTTTTTTTTTTTTTTTTTTTTTTT